>NW_027095488.1:50842-101313 GCF_036850765.1 Saccopteryx bilineata | reverse complement strand
TCTTCACTTGTAAAAATTCCTCAGTAATAAAGATGACTCTATTAGAGATTAGGGATAAAAAAGAACTGTAGAGAAGTGACAGTTTAATGAATTGCCCATAAGATTCAGGTCATGTGTATTTTTCTCAGTTAAGAAGCAGTTCTATAAACTGATGTGTGGATTTACTAAAATAGATGAAATTAAGTGTTTTGTGAAGGACCCTCTTGTCTACAACTTAATTGGAAAGCCTATTGTAACCTGCCATGAGAAATTCAGTGTCAAATAATACAATGTATGCAGGCATTAAGGGAAATTAAAAATAACTCCTAATTTCTGAGAACTAAATAAGTGGGTAAGACCATTTCTTAAATATTTTCAGTTTATCACTTTCAATCAAGAAAGGGTTCTTATATCATATATTACTTTAGTTTTATTTTTTGCCAGTAAAAGCTATAGAGAAAATAATTTATTGTGAAATTCTTATAATACCATAAACAAAACTCTTTGTGTAGGTGAAAGCATGCAGAGACATGACATGTATATATGTATATATAGTCTTATAAATTTTTGTTTTGAATACCTTAGGTTTTCATGTATATTTCATTATTATGCTGGTGGAATATAATAAAATTGTGACCCATTCAATGCTGAGAAATTTGTGTATTGAAAACTACCTGATCCTAAGCAGAGTTATATGAACACCATTTAAGTAAAAACTTCATTAGTACAAACTGAATAGAATACAAAAATAAGGAACCTAAAGTTCCCAGTTAACCTTGGAGTGTTTTAAGACTAGTCCCAGAAGTTCTACAGTCACTTTCAACAAATGTCAGAGTCAAAGCAACAGTGTATTTTCAGAGAATGGGCTAAACATAATAGGATTTTATAAACTGAATATATTAGTATTGAAAGAAACCTAAGAGTTCTTGAGCCTAATCCTCTCTTTTACAAAATTTTATTTTGGAGTCCAGAATGAGTTTATCCAATGTCTCAGAACTGATTAACTTTAAGTTATTTTCTTTTTCTTTACCTTGCCTCTTGAGGTGAAATGGCAGCAAATTGAGAGAAGCCTTTTATTAAAATTAATTGCTATAGTTCACGAATAAATATTACAATGTTAAAATACATCTTACTTAAAATAGAAAGCTCATAGCAGTGGAAGCTTATTATGTCAACCACTCTCCATCTGTTCCTTACCCTCCAATTTTAGTGGTTCTCTGTTGACTACAGTATAAAATTCCACACATTGGTTTGATGTGTAAGACATAACCTTATTTATCTGTAGATAAATATTTACCTTTATTTTATTTACCCTTGATTCTCATGGCTAACCTGTATTCTGGTTTTAACTGAATTATTTGTTTGCTGTTTCCTATTCTCCCTGACTTCCCTGGTTTCACTCATGCTCTTCTCAATGCACCCAATTTTATTTACTGTCCTTCCACCCAGCCTGAATCTTCTCCCCAGCAGTGTTAATCTTCAATTCCCCATCTTCTGTGAAGTTTTCTCTGAACCCCAGAGCTGGAAGTGAGCTGTCTTCTCTGAACTTCCTCAAACCTTTTTTCTTCATCCAATCTACCAGACTGGAATCTCTGCGTGGTTAGATCTCTGGATGCTTAATTTATTTAATCTCTAGTAGCACTCCCCAAATATAAAACTTTTTCTTCCTTCACACATTTGTTCATGCATTCACTCATCCAACTAATACTGCTTTAGGACCCCCCCCCCCCGGGGCAGTCTCCTACTACTGAATAGATTCTCAATAACTTTTTCTTTTTTTAAAATAAATAGTGTGAGCTAAACAGGGTCAGTTTGAAAGGACCTAGAGATTGAACAAGGAGGTTGCCTGACAACGGACAAAATACTCTCTTTTATTAGAATTTGATGCAAGTTAGTACTATTGTTAGATAAATCCTACATGATACTCTAATGGCATCTTCTAGTAGATGCAACAGTTGTAGCTAGGAAGAGAATCTATGCATATATTTATATATGTAATGCATATTATTTTTTTCTTCCTATCTTTGACATAACACAACTGGATGAACTAGCTTTTGTGTTTTAGAATTAAACTTCAGAAGCTAACGTTTGTCTGAGTTCTGAGGGTGATTTCCACTTCCCTCCGTATAGTTACTTAGATCTTCCACATTTGAAATAGTTCCCTTTGAAGTTAATAAGAATTCACATGAAGCAGAGATAAAAAATATAATAGTTCCTTAAAACTCATATCAGACACATACACGAATACTTAGAAGAAGACTTAAAATCTTTTTGCAAGACAGAAACAAACATAAAAAGTAGCTTCTAAGAATGTAAGTAAAAATCACATACCAAGATTTTTAAAGTCAGAATGTAAATACATGTATTTGTATGTTTATATATTTATTTATTTCAAACTCTAACAATTGATTTCAGATAACTTAAAATATTTTTCATAACTAAATGCCTATACTGTATGCAGATTTTAGATTATTTGAAATATAAAAAAATTGAAATTTTCTAAGAAACATTTTCAACATTATTTTTTTTGCTTTTAAAACATGGAAGCATACCTAGAATATAATATTCAATACCTTTCAAAAACCTCTTTAAAGGTAGATACAAATTCTTTATGGTACATACCTTATTAGCAAAACAGAGCCCATAATAATGGATTGTTTAGAAAAAAGTAATCTCTCACTAGCCAATTTATTCCTTTCTAGAGGGGAGAAGAGCTTGAGGATTTGTATATCAGTGATGGAAGTTAAAAATGTATTGAAACTGTGATTTAGTGACACACTTGCTGTCAGCTTAGATTCAAACAAAACTTATACTATTAAATGAAGTGTGTTCATTCTTACCCAGTTCTTTCTATGAACTGAATCCTGTTAATAGAAGTTACAGTTTGGCAAGTAGGAGCTGGGATATTGATTGTTCCTCCCCAGAGGGTTGATTGCAAGCTTTGACAATTTGGCTCAAATTTTTCAGCCCACTAGAGAATCAATATTTTCCAATCCTTGTACAAAGTTTTTATAAATACATATATTAGAATGTTATAAGTAAGGTAATCATTTTCCTGTTATTTACAATTTTCTGTGTTAGTAAATTTAATTCTCAAAATCTTTTCTGTGAAGGTAAAAACTGTACTTTTTAAGACTGACCTAACTTGCTTTGACAAGATAGCTTGGTTGGTTAGACTCTAACCGTTAGAGTGTCTTTTAATAGAAGTTGCCAGTTTGATTCCCAGTAAGGGCACATATAGGAACAGATTGATGTTTCTGTCTTTTTTTTCTCTCTCCTTTCTCTCTAAAATCAATAAATAAAATTTTTTCAAAAAACTGACTAAACTTGGTTACATTTTTACTTGGAAAATTTCTTTTTCTCTTATATATTCTTCTAGAAATACTATTTTTGTCATTTGCTTCAATGTAGATGGGACAGAAGGCCTCACATAATTTCATCACTTTATCTTTGCTACATATTTTCTGCTTTATTTTTTACCTAACAAATTGTAATATATACTCAGCACTTCCTAGTCTACTTATATTCACTATGAATGATCTGCTTCTTATAACAACGTATTTAAAATGTCCCACTATTCCAAATCAGATTATATTTTTCA
This sequence comes from Saccopteryx bilineata, assembly GCF_036850765.1. Lineage (NCBI taxonomy): Eukaryota > Metazoa > Chordata > Mammalia > Chiroptera > Emballonuridae > Saccopteryx > Saccopteryx bilineata. Next base: position 97,733 of record NW_027095488.1, on the reverse strand, counting down.
TTGATTCTTAATATTTAGGAATTTTTCATTTTAAAAACTTCACTCTCCACAAATTTGCAAGCATCATTTGTAACATTATCTAATCACATTTTTTTTCTTTTCTTGACCCATTTCACTATTTAAAAAACTCATGAATGCAAATTACATGGAATTTTTTAGTTTAAGACACTTATGTTGAATAAAATATACCTCAGGATAAAATGAAAAAATTTAGGAAGATGAATACTTACTTATATTTTCTTTACTTTGTATTCTATAAATGTACTTTATAATATCAAGGTCCAGGAGTAACAAATAACACTCAATTATTAATTGTCAGTATAGCTGCAAGGGTTTGGTTATATTTCTATGAGCAGTGGATCTATGAAAAGTTAAAAAGAACAGAAGCAGTCCTCCTCAGAATTTAAGGGTAAAGCAATCAAATAAGAAAGTTACAGAGTTCTACTGAAAGGAGAAAGGGAAATAGAACTATTTTTGAAACTAAGTCATTTTAAATTTCATATAACTCTAACAAAATATGAAGATAAAAGATCTTAGCATTTCAGCCAAATTATAATATGCATATAAAAGTACATAATTTATAAGTATATAGAGCAGTAACTTTTCACAATATGAATACAGTAGTTCAGCTATCACTCAGGTAAATAAATAGAACAAACACTGAGGGTCCCTAGAAACCTTTATGTTAACATAATATGGCACCCCCCCAAGTTACCATATTAGGACTTTTAGCATCATGTAATTATTTGTGGTTTTGAAATTTATATGGATTTTTTCACCCAGTATTATGTTAGTAATACACTTATATTGATACCTGTAAAAATAATTAATTTTCACTAACATATTTATTCATATATACACATATATATTTAATAGATTATATTTTTTAGAACAGTTTTTGGAAACAGAAAAATGGAGCAGAAGGTACAGAGATTTCTATATAGCCCTAGCCTCCACATAGACAGCCTTTCTCAATAGCAATATGCACCACCAGAGGGGTATAATTGTTGTAGTTCATGAGCGTACAATGACAAATCGTAATCAGTTAAATCCGTGGTATACATTAGCATTCCTCTTACTGTTATAAATCCATGGGCTTGGACAAACGTATAATGACATATATACATGACTATAGCATTCAAAGAATAACTTCATTGCCCTATGAGTCCTCAGTGCTCCTCCTATGCAAACCTCCCTCTCCTCACCCCCTGACAATCACTCAGCTTTTTACTGATAACAGAGATTTGCCTTTCCAGAGTATCATAAACTGGGATCATACAGTATGTAGCCTTTCAAATTACCTTTATTCACTTAGTAAGATGCACTTAATTTTCTTCATGTCTCTTCTTGGCTTAATATCTTATTCTCTTTATCACTAAAAAATATACTGTTTTCTTAAATGAACCACAGTTTATCTAGTCACCTACTGAAAGAAATCCTGGTTGCTTCTCAGTTTGGGCACTTATAATAAAGCTGAGATTAAAATCTCCATGTGTGAGATTTTATGTGGACCTCAATTTGCAGCTACTCTGGATGAATTCAAGGAGCATGGTTGCTGGATTATGTGATAAGAGGATGTTTAGAGTTATAAGAGAGCACCAAACTGTCTTCTAAAATGAATGTAATTTTTTCATCCTCACTAGGAATCAATGGGAGTTTCTGTTACTCCACATCCTTGTCTGCATTTGGTGTTGTCAGTGTTCTTTATGCTCACCATTCCAATAAGAGTGTTGGGATGTCTTCTTATTTATTTTCCATTCTCCTAATGACATTTGATGTAAAGCATCTTTTCAGATGCTTATTTCTCATGTGTATATCATGTTTGGTGAGGTGTCTGTTAAGGTCTTAGACCCATTTTTTAAATTGTGCTGTTTTCTTACTGTTGAATTTTAAGACTTCTTTGTATATATGGATTATAGACCCTTATCAGATGTGTATTTTGAAAATATTTTCTCCGAATCTGTCATTTATTTTTTTATTCTCCTAAAAGTGTCCTTGATAGAGCAGAAATATTTAATGAAATACAGCTTATCAATTTTTTCTTTGATTGATTATACCTTTGTGTTGTATCAAAAAGTCATTTCCAAAACGAGCAGTCATCTAGATTTCCTTCTAAGTTATCTTCTAGAAGTTTTATTGCTTTGTGTTTTACATTCAGATTTGTGATCTAATCTGAGTTCTTTTTTTATAAAGGGTATAAAGATTATGTCTAGAATTTTTGTATCTGTATGCCCATTTGTTCCAGAATCATTTGTTAAAAAGACTATTTTTGCTCCATTGTATTGCCTTTGTTCCTTTGTCAAAGTTTAGTTGACTGTATTCATGCAGTTCTTTTCTGGTCTTTCAATCCTGTTGCATTGACCTATTTGTCTTCTTTTTTGCCATTACCACAATGCTTTTATTACTGTACCATTAGAGTAAGTCTTGAGGTTGGGTAGTGTCAGTTCTCCGACTCTCTCTTCTCCTTTAATACTGTGTTGGCTATTCTGGGGTTTTTGACTCCTTATATAAACTTTAAAGTTTATGGGCATGGCTGGTTGGCTCAGTGGATAGAGTGTCAGCCTGGCATGTGGACATCCCGGGTTAATGCTTGGTCAGGACACATATGAGAAGTGACCGTTTCCTCCTCTTCCCCTCTCTCTCTCCCTTCTTTTTCTTCTCCTCTTGCAACCAGTGGCTCAGTTGGTTTGAGCATCAGCCTCAGGCACTAAGGATAGTTTCGTTGATTTGAGCATCGGCCACAGACAGGGGTTGCTGGGTGGATCCCAGTTAGGGTGCATACAGGAGTCTATCTCCTCTCACATAAAAAAAAATTAATTTAAAGAAATATATAGACTTTTCAGTTTATCAATATTTACAAAATAATTTTGATTGGGATTGCATTGAATCTATAAATTAATTTGGGAAGAACTAACATCTTGACAATATCATGTCTTCATATATATGAACATGAAATATCTTACTACTTATTACTTCTTTTTTAAAGGTATTTGTTTTTCATTGAATTTATTGAGGTGACACTGCTTAACAAAATTATACAGGTTCCGGATGTACAACTCTGCAGCATATCTCTGTACCAGTATTCTGTTCACTGCCCCAAGTCAAGTCTCCACCCAGCATCATTTAACGCCTTCATACCTTCCTTCACTTCCCCCTCAGCAGGAAAAAGACAAAAAACAAAAAAAGAGAAAAAAACTCATTTACTTCTTTTGTATATCTTTTGTCAAAATTTAGAAGTTTTCCTCATAAATTTTGTACATATTACTTTTAGATTCATACCTAAGTATTTTATTTTGGAGGGTGCGATTATAAATGGAATTTCAAATTTTACTTTTTGTTCTGGCATATAGAAAAGCAATTTTTTTATATCAACTTTGTATCCTGAAACATTTATGTAATTGTTTATTAGTTCCAAAAGGGATTTTTGGCAGTTCTTTCAGATTTTCCATAGTCATATGATCTGTGAATATAGTTTTATTTCTTCCTTGTCAGTCATTATATTTTAATTTCCTTTTCTTGTCTTACTGCATTAACTTTTTTTTTTACCTAAATTTATTTTTATTTATTTATTCATTTCTTTTTAACTGAACTTATTGGGGTTATACTGGTTAAGAGGATTGTATAGGTCTCGGGCACACAATTCTACAACACATCGTCTGTGCACTGTGTTGTGTGTTCACCACCCAAGTCCAGTCTTCCTCTATCGCCGTCAGCCCCGTATGCTCTCCTACACCTCCTCTCACCCACGCCCCCTAGCAGTCACCATACTTTTGTCCATGTTCACAAGTTTTTCTTTCTCTCTCTTTTTTCCTCAGTTCCTTCAACCCCTCTCACCCAGCCCCCCTCCACATAGATGGGTTATATTTATTTTTAAAATATTTTTAGTTCTTTAGTTTGAAATATGTATTTACAATTAATCTAAGTCTACTTTTATTTTATATTACGCCACTTGACAGGTAGTGAAAGTACCTTATAATGACAAAATAGTCCTAATCCCTTCCTGTTTTCCCTTATATTATTGTTTTTGTTCATTTTAGTTATATGTAAGCATACATAAGCATATATACGTCTCACAAAAATTAGGGAATATTTCAAAATGGATATAAAGCTATAAAATATCCCCTAATTTTTGTGAGCAGTATATAATACATCAGCATCGATAATCAAATATTGTATATTGTTATTATTTGAACATACTGTTGTTTGGTGAATAAATTAAGAATAAGAGAACTAAAATTTTGTATTTTAGTTTCACATCTTATTCCTTTGATACTCTTTCTTTCTTTATGCAGATCTGAGTTTCTGACCTATATCACTTTCATCTTATTTAGTCAACTTCCTGCAAGGCAGGCAGGTGTGCTGGCGACATATTTCCTCCATTTTATCTGAGAAGGTCTTTATTTCTCTTTCATTTTTTAAGAATAATTTTGTAGGATACAGAATTCTAGGTTTAGTTTATCCCCTACAATATAAATATGTCATTTCCCTCTCTTTTAGTTTGTACAGTTTTTTGAGGAAAAGTTGATTATAATTTTTATCTTTCCTTCCCTATATATGAGGTTTTTTCCTCTGGGATTTTTTAGGACTCTTTATCTCAGATAAAGTGCCATTTACTTCTCCACACCCCCCCCCCTCCTTCCTCTCTGTCTTTCTCTTCCCCTCCTGCAGCCAAGGCTCCATTGGAGCAAAGATGGCCCAGGCACTGGGGATGGCTCCTTGGCCTCTGCCCCAGGCGCTAGAGTGGCTCTGGTTGGGGCAGAGCGACGCCCTGAAGGGGCAGAGCATCGCCCCCTGGTGGGCAGAGCGTAGCCCCTGGTGGGCGTGCCAGGTGGATCCCGGTCGGGTGCATGCGGGAGTCTGTCTGACTGTCTCTCCCCATTTCCAGCTTCAGAAAAATACAAAAAAATAATAATAATAAATAAATAAATAAATAAATAAATAAATAAAAATTCTGCCTGACCAGGCGGTGGCGCAGTGGATAGAGTGTCGGACTGGGACACAGAGGACCCAGGTTCAAAACTCTGAGCTTGAGCGTGGGCTCATCTAGTTTGAGCACAGCTCACCAGCTTGAACTGAAGCTCGCTGGCTTGAGCAAGAGGTCACTTGTTCTGCTGTAGCCTCCTGGTCAAGGCACATATGAGAAAGCAATCAATGAACAATTAAGGTGCCACAACAAAGAATTGATGCTTCTCATCTTCTCATCTCTATCCCTTCCTGTCTGTCTGTCCCTATCTGGCCCTCTCTCTGTCTCTGTCTCTGTCACAAAAGAAACAAACAAACAAACAAACATAAAAATCTGTCCCTCAATTCCAAACCTAATTTTGCTAAAATAAAAACTATTTTGATTTATGTGAGCCCATGTGGTTATTTTATTTGGAGAGAAATTCTATCTGAATGGCAACTAGACATTAACCTTCACAACTTTAAAGAAATGTCCTGGAAAACAATTCAGTCGGCCCATATTATCATTACATCGATACAACAGTGAGAGGATGTTTAATGGGAGCAGTCCAACAAAAGGTTAGAAAACTAATAAATATTGAGGCTAGAGTCAGTGGCTAATTAAAATCACATAAACAGAAAATCAGATATCCAAACCTCCACATTTATAGTGCGCCTTTTAAAATTCAAAACCCAATGATCCTAGCCTTTAAAGAATAAATAAAAATGGATGGATAGATAGATCCTAGGTTTGTATAAAATTTTTACATACATGGGAATACAGTATATACAAGATAATTTTCACTTAAAAAGTTATTTGGAGTTTTTTCTATACCTGTTTTATTTTTAAAGTACCTTTTTAGTATTCTAGTCTGTAAAGATAATATATTTATCCAGTCATGTAATGAAAAATAATTAGCTTGTTGCGATGATTTGTAATAAATTTTTTTTGTGAAATGACACAATGAACATAATTTAGTGTGTATATGTGTATATCTATATGTGTTCAAATATAAAATATAGCTTTATAAGTAAAAGTAAAGTGTATGTACATTTAAAATTTTTATATTTTCATCAATAATAAATAATGTTTTTATTTTCCTGCATAATTTTATACACAATAGATAAAAACATTATTGTAACTTTAAAGAGTGATTTTATGTACCTTTAATTATAATGAAGGTTATTTGGGTATTTTTTGTTTGTTTTGTTTTTTAGTGAGAGAGAGACAGAGACAGACAGACCTAAGTAAGGGAGAGAGATGAGAAGCATCAACTCGGAGTGGCGCCACGTTAGTTGTTAATTGATTGCTTTACATACATGACTGGACAGTGGTCATGTCTATGAACATACACTCACGTTGATGACTCTGCGCTAAAGCTGGTTGAGACTGCAATCAAGCCTACGACCTCTAGGATTAAAGCCTGGGTCCTCAGTATCCCAGGTCAATGCTCTATGTACTACACCACTGGCGGTTACTCAATTATTTGTTTTTTTTTTTAATTTAATTTATTTTATTTTATTTATTCATTTTAGAGAGGAGAGAGGGAGAGAGAGAGACAGAGAGAGAGAGAGAGAGAGAGAGAGAGGAGAGAGAGACAAGGGGGTGGAGCTGGAAGCTCCCATATGTGCCTTGACCAGGCAAGCCCAGGGTTTTGAACCGGCGATCTCAGCATTTCCAGGTCAATGCTTTATCCACTGCGTCACCACAGGTCAGGCCAATTATTTGTATTTTTTAAGTGATACTGTTCCAGGTTGTTTATTTTCTTAGTTTTTTTTCTTTGTTTTTGTTTTTTTTAGGTATTATTTCCATGGACCTTTTTGTACACTAAGGAAATTAACCTTCATCTCTGATATGAGTAAAGCTCATGTATTTCTTTGTTGTTTTGTAGACAATTCACGAAAGCAGACATGCCAGGTGTTAGAAAGGGAGGATGGATGTGACGATAAAGGCGACAGAAAACTGCTGAGGAGACAGAGTCTCTGTGTCTTGTTTGTAATGATGACAATACAAATCTATACAAGTGATAAAATGCCCTAATCACACATAAAGTCCTACAGGAATGTATACATGAAAAAATAGTAAATGTGAGTAGGGTCTGCCCTCAGGTTTAGTGCTGTGTTCCTGTCAGTGTCCTGGAGGTGATACTACTGTTCTTACCGCTGGGAGAAGCTGGGTGATGGGGACCTGGGATGTCTCTGGACTATTTCTCCCACGTCTTGTGAGTTTATGATATTTCAAAAATTTTTTAAAAATTTAAATCTCAACAAATCTCAAATTATATAAACTGAAAGTAAAACCTACCTAGATACATCACATTCAAACCAATAATCAAAGGTTTTAAAAAATCTCAAAAATGAATGAAAGAACAGTTTCCTATAACTATTCTAGACCCTCTATTAGATGCTTTTACTTGTGCCTTCTTACCCTCACACTTAGTATTATTTCAGGTATTATGGCCTCCATGTTCAAGATGAGATGTGTTGATTCAGAAAGTAGATAAAGCTGCTAAGTAGCAGTAAGGAATCTAAACCCATGTCTACTCTATGGAACTTGATTTTGTTTTGAAGTCATTTGGTTTACAGACCCAAACATTTTAAATGCCCCATCCTAGTTAGTCAAGGACATTGAGTGTGAGTATATCCCTTATGTTTCAATATAAAGTTAGAGGAATATAATGTTACTCCTTTCTAGATTAGATCATTCCAACTATTAAAATGGAATAAATTATCACATTGAAGCTAATTTGCATCAATGAAGGCACATCATGTTACAAACAACAGTAAATGACTCAGGCTAATGAAAGAGAAATCAAAAATTTATTCAAGTGTGAGTGCAGAGTTTTGTGAACTACAGTCACATTTAAAACAGCCAGGTCTTTCAAATCAAAACAAAACATAAAAAGGATTTGAAGCAGTTCATCAGTGAATACACCCAATTTGAGTTGCAGACAAAGGATAACTGGCCACTACCTCCAGCGTCTCTGTCTCTTCTGTTTTAATTTGTTTCAGGGGCTGTGAGCTGCCTTCTCCCTCAGGAAAGCGGATAGTATGAAAAAGGGTTGTCTGCTCATATTAGTGATACATCACTAGAGATGGTGGTGCTAGATATACATAAAAAGAGTGGGTGCTATGGCTGCTAAAAAAAGTACAGCCCCTCAGTAGAGTTTAAAGAGGTTTGCTTCCTCTCCTTCAGGGGCTATGACCTGGATTCTGCCTCAGGAAGGTGGTGGATAGTATGAAAAGGGGTTGTCAGCTCATATTGTGCTATGGCAGTAGAGCAGGTGGTAGATATGCATAAAAAGGGTGGGTGCTGTGGCTGCTAAAAAATAGTTTAGCCCCTCAGTAGTCTAACCTACTTCACTTTCTCTCTTTCAGGGGCTGAAAAATAGTCTGTTTAGTTGAAAGGGGTTGTCTTAAATCCAAGATGGTTTTCCTTCTGCCATCTAAATGTTGCCTTCTTAAGTTTCCTGTTCTCTTCTTGACACTTTTTGCGGTTCATACGGGCCATGGCACGATGGAAAACATGGCAGCTGAAGCCCTCAGTGACCCCGTACTCCACGTGCTCCTGCAGGACCTGTAAGCTGGGGAACACCCGGCAGCAGGCCATGCACTTGAAGCCACGGTCCGGGGCCACCAGCCGCTCAGGTGTCTTGGCCCTGGGATACTCGTCCAGACCTGGAGGCTCTGCTAGAGTCTCAGCCTTCTTCATTTTCCCTTGGGCTCTGGTGTCTAAGCTGGGCTTGTGGTCAGTTAGGTGTCTCTTCTGAGACATGTGAGAGAGGGGGACATTTTTATGGACCTTTTCAATATAGGTCATTTCCTCTATTTTTGTATTTTTAGAAGGACACACTAAACCTTCTTGTGTTTCCCATAACACATTAGCACCGTTTTTCCTTTGGACAGGCATGTAGTAAATGGTCATGACCCTTTCCTCTGTGTCACGCATTGAGGACATAAAGGGCTTGTTCTTATCAACCGAGTGGAGTGGACAGGCGGCAGGTGGACAGAGAGGAGGAATCTCTGATTGCTCCAAGTCCCGGGATACAGGCATCTGAAGGAATCCTAGGAAAGAAAATTTCAAACATGAGAAAAATAGGATGTGTGCTCGAAGTCAGTAGGAGTTAAACTGGCCAGGCCCTGTGTGAGCATGTGGAGTGAATGCTCATGTGTGTGTGATAGTTCCGAATTCCCTGTGTGGTGTGCGTTATTTGAGTTGATTACATGGTATGACTTTGTGGAAAGGAGGATGTAACATAGAACATATATTCTACTGAAATTGTGTTTATGTTCTTGGATATATCTCAAGAGTGGTTTGATTTGGTAAAAAGGATGGTGAATGAGTGTGTGCATATTTGTGAGTGGTGTGACAGCACATGTGAGTAGTGCAGGAGTGGGACCTGTTCTCCCTGTGAGGTGGTTAGACTTAGAGTGCAGAGGATGGTGTGAGGCTCTCGGAATGAGCAGCTCTAGGTACATCTGAGGCTTTGTGGCTGTAGTGAGTAATGGATTCGAAAGACCACAGATGGAAGTTTATTTCCATCAGGGCATGTGAGTTTCTGAATTTTGCTTGGAATGAGGAATTTCAAAGAGGTTATCAGTGTGAGGAAATGTTTATTATTTATGGAATTAGTTGTAAATGGGTGACTTAAAAATGACTGTGTGAAGGAATGAAGGTGTGAGGATGTACCTATGTGATGCCACCAGAGAAATGGGGAGATAGATAGGGAATAAAGGTTTGTGTATTTGGGGGAGGAAACTGAAGAGGAGGAGAAATGGGGCCATACATGGTAAAGGGAATAGATGTGTGAATATGTGAGGATGTGAGTTTGTGCTCATCTGAGGGGGCAGGTTCTGATTGCCCTCCCACTCACATATTGGCACAGTCCACGTCGGTACCCACCACTGTCCCAGTGTTCCTGTATTGGAAATTTGTACTGTGGCTCTTGCCCTGTCCTTGAAGTCATAATCTCTATTTGTCCTTCTTTAGTACTAGTCTGTCTGACTGGTAGCCCTTTCCTATGTGTGAGGGGACAGTGAAATCAGTAGAGACTGGGCTGAGCAGCCCAGTGGCATCTTTTGTCCAAGCTCAGATCCTCCTGTGTATGTTCCCTAGCACCCTCATTAGGACGGGGACTCTTGGATGCAGAAAGGTGCCCCATTAAATCATCTGAGGATGCAGAGTTTTCATGCACTGTCTGAGCAGATGCTGAGAGCTCTGCAATTGATTGAAGTTCTGAGGAATGGAATAAAGAAACAACATTGAGATGATACATATTTTGGGGTCTCTGTCAATTCAAAAAATACATGTGGAGTGGACATTATATGTCAGTCATCAGTACCACACATGACACTTGCTCTCATAGAAATTAAGGTGACCTTGCCATTTAAAATTCCATTTTCGTCATATATAAATACTTACTAGAATTTTGTGTTTGATGGATGTCAGTGGGATTAGGAATTTTGTATGTGATATTCTGGAGATCGATACAGATTAACAAAAATAAGATCCATGCCTGAAAATATTATGTAGGGACTAATATTGGATATCAACTCAATGTCCTCATGAAAAATTGTATAATTTGGAAATGTGTAGTGCACGTTTTATGAGAATTCTGCACTTATACCTGTTTATATTGATACCTATGTTGATATAGATATATATAGAAAAATATAAAGATAAATTTTATTGTTACAGAAATTAAATTTGTTATTAGGTTGTTACTATTCATATTTCAGTGTTAACCATGCTCACTGGTTATTATTAAAATATTTAAAATTATCCTCCTCTGTTATAAATGTGTCTGATGTACACATTATTCACATTTGTAGCATAATGTTCTGCTGAATGTAATGTGTTTTGTGTTTAAATTCATAACATGTTATATTTACTGGGCCAGTTTTTTTGTGTGTGATAGGTTAGCTGTTTATGAATTTGAATATTGATGAGTTTTGTGTGATTGGGGTTGGTATGTATATTTTGGGTCTGTGTGTTACTTCAGTACGTATTTATGTGTATGGATTCTATTTTCTATGATTATACATTGTGTTTTATATAGTATGTGTATTTGATAGGGAATGTCTTACTGAGCATATTCCTTTGAGAACAGTGAAATAAGTGTGTCTGTAAAATATGATAGAAAAATAATGAACATGAGGATGTGAAAATCAAGGGTTATAAGAGAAAGAGTAGATATGCATTGAAAACAGGTACTGTGTGAAGAGGCAGAGTAAATGAGACTGCAGAGAAGAAAGTGTAATGTTGAGTGTGCAGTGAAACATGATTGCATTAGGAAATGAAAGTACGAAGGTCTGAGTTCTGAAAGAGGTAAGACAGTATCTGGACACTAAGACCTAACAATCTTTCATCAGAAAAAATGTGTCCATATTGCAAATCAATGTAATAGAATGTAAACACATATTTCAAGTAGTTGCAGACTGAAAGCAACCCAAATGCTCAGAAAAGTATACCTTATAAATGAATTGTATTCATGGATGGTACACGTAGACCAAAAATGAACAAAATCACAAGCAACATCAATAAATTATACAAATATAACAATGAGTGCAAAGAATTAAATGAAAAGAGTATATTGGTCCCTTCTATTTCCATAACATTTAAAAGCAGGTATAACTAACTAATCCTGGGACTTAAGGGTTTGAAAATTTATGTCTTTGTACGGTAGGGACAAAAATACAGTGTGGAGCATTTAGATGCGTGTAGGAGACCTTAAGGAAATGAATGAGGAAGACAGTGAGTGCCGATGGGGGTGGTGAGGGAACAAGACAGATGGGAACACTTTGCTATGAAAATATGTGGATGAGATGGGGTCCTGGACAGAGCATCTCTGTGCTCTCCTTCTCTTTCAGTTCTAGACGATCGTTCCACTTTGACCCGTTTGAAGTTGTCAGTGCTTTCACCCCTCCTGGTAAAATGCCAGGCTCTTGTCTGGTGTATACTAACCAATCTTCCCTGCCATTCTGATAAAACTCTCATCCCCTTAGTCCAGGGGTCGGGAACCTATGGCTTGCGAGCCAGATGTGGCTCTTTTGATGTCTGCATCTGGCTTGCAAACAAATCTTTAATAAAAAAAGAAATGTTAAAAATATAAAACATTCTCATGTATTACAATCCATTCATTTCCTACCACTCATGTTCATGGTTGCGGGTGGCTGGAGCCAATCACAGCTGTCCTCTGGGACAACACCAAATTTTTATTGGATAATGTGTAACGTACACAGGTCGTTGTATGGCTCTCACAGAATTACATTTTAAAGTATGTGGCATTCATGGCTCTCTCAGCCAAAAAGGTTCCTGACCCCTGCCTTAGTCCATCTCCCATTATTTCCTCCAAAATAACACTGTTCTCTTCTACTTTCCATGGTCTTGGTTCAGTTTTTTTTTAAGTGTTTTTTGTTGTTGTTTTGTTTTTTGAAATTCATTGCTTCTACTGCTGATCACATTAAAGAAGATGCAAAAGAATTCGGAGGGGTTTTTTGTCCTGAGCAGCCTGTACTGACTAATGGACAGAATCACTCAGCTCATCTCTGGACCATTTCTAGATCTCAACCTCCCTTTGCATCTTATTCAGGAGTTCCTCCTTACCATCAGGTGTCCAATCATCTTTAGAAGAAACGTAAATTATGTCATCTGAAGTAGAGGATATCTCCAAAACTTTCTGGGTCTCAGTTAGGGCCACTGCTGTGTGCCGGCTCTGTGAAGCATCTTCTTGTGAATTCAACTCTGCTGAAATTGAACAAAAATAATAGGGATGTGGTCCAAGTTTCTTATTTGTGTATTGATCTGTCCTTAAAAGGAACATTGTCTGCTATGTGATTGTTGTGTAAAAATACATGCCATTCATCTTCATGGAGAGTGTAGATGATTACTATGGAACTTTTACTGCACAAGGATATTTATTGTGTCAGTGAATATCATTGGTGCCTGGGTTTGTATTAAGATGCATCTTTGTATATGGAACAGAGACTGCTTTCTCATTTCTACCTAAAGAAATAACTATATTGGGAGATGACGTCAGAGTAATGGCGGGGTAGGAAGCGATACCGATAAATCTCCCCCAAAACTCAACAAGATCTTCAACCAGAAACAGAAAAACCTATACTTGGAGCTTCCAGATGCTTCGCAATACACCCAAAGGTATGATTGAGTGAAAAATTGGCTAAATATATAACCAAACCCCGAAGGAAATAGGGAGTAAGAAATCCTCCTCCTTCCTCACTAACCTAAACAGGGCGGCTTTCTCTGGTAACTGTGAATATAGAAACTGAGGCGGGCAAAGGGGGTGAATAGATCCAGGCCGCCGCAGCACAAACGGCTGAACCAGGCTGTGGCATAGAGATCCAAGCCGAGGAAAATCTGATCCTGTGGCAACCCGGGCAATACAAGCTAACACTTGCGCCAAACCCAAACAAAGAAAGAAAAGCAGAGCGGCCATTTTACCCGGTCTCCTGGTCGGTGCGCAGTTAGTGGGCGAGAATTTCTTCCTGGGAAAGCCACGCACGGGAGGGAGCGAGAACTAATTCCAACGGTGGAGATTTTCCGAGCTGGGGGTGTTTCAATCAGAGGGAACCGCGGCCGGCCTCATATCCTGGTTTGCGCACGCAGATAAGGAGTGAGCAATTCCTCCGAGTGCCTCAGCAGTGCGCGCCCGTGTTATCGCACAGAGGGGCAGAGTCAGGGGCCTTTGTGTGGGCCAAAGCGGAATCTCGAGCCGCCCCAGCGCCTTGCAAAAGCCGCGCACGGGGACAGAGTGAGACTCAATTCCAACGCTACAACTTTTCCCTGCGGTTGGGGATTTCACTCAGAGCGTGAGACTGCTGGCCGGATATCCTGGTCGCAGACAGTGAGTGAGAGTTTCCTCCAAGCACCCCGGAAGCGGGCGCCCGCTTGTGTTAACGGACAGAGTGGCAGAGCCAGAGGTCTTTGAGTGGGCAGAAAGCCCGCCTGATTATGCTAGCAGCTCTGACTGACTGAGCCTTACCCAGAGCCCTGTGCTGAGTGGAAATAGAGTGGGGAGTTGCCAGCTCTTTGAACCTCTTACTATCCAGGCAGAGGCAGCAACAACCCCATAGCTGGATTATCAGGCTACTAATTGAGGAAGGAAAGACTAGGAGAAAGGCTCCAGGAACACGGACTCTCACTGTCGGAGCCTATGAAAGCTAATGAGCCTTGACTCCCAACGAGACTAAAGCACAATACATGACATTGCCATAGAGACTTATCAACTGCAAACCTCTACCTGAGCGTGCCAAAGGGGCAGAACCCGGGGTACAGAGTCACCGACCAGGAAGAGGGAGAGAAAAGAAAAAGCAAGAAGATAACCTCTCAAAATCAAGAATAATCTGCAGACTTTATAACCTATCCCATTTTATTATATTTGTTCATTTGTTTCTCTTATCTTCATTCTTGATACTTTTTTTTCCTCCTCCAATTTGGCCGATTAACTCTCTACCGGTCTTACTCTCTCCTCTCCTTGAACTACACTACCCATAAGTGTTACATCTCCCATTATCTTTTCTCTTCTCTTCCATTCTCTCTATGAGGGTTGCACTCCAAATCCCTTAACTCTCTCTTTCTCTCTCTCCTTTCTTTTTTCTTCTTTTAGTGGTTACCTCTTTTTTTCTCTCTCTTTCTTTTCTCCCTCTATATTAGTTTCTTCCTTTCTCCTTTACATCTCCTCTCATTCAAACCTCAATAACAAACAAATTATCTTATCTGGGACTCAAACCTATGTTTGTGGCATTTTGGGGGGTTTTTACTTCACCTTTTTAACTCACTAGCAGTGCTCTCATCCCTGGCTCTCAATATTATCTAGTTCTTGTTCCACTAAATACAATAGTAATTTTTTAATTTGTCCCCCCATTTTTCCATTTTCCTCTTATTCCTCTCATCATAACTCTTAGATAACCAACACCTAAAAGCAAATCATTTCATTCTTGACCCAAATTTTTTCATTATTTGCTTTTTGTGGGTCCATACGCTCTTTTTTTTCTTTTTTCTTTCCTTTTTTTTTTTTTTTTTGCCCCTTTATTACTTTTCCCCAATTCAGGCCCTCCAACACAGGCATTGCTTGTTATAATTCACAGTCCACCACAAGATTTTCTCAAAAAAGAGGGGAGAGGAGAGGAGAGGAAAAAAGGAGGGGGGGAATAATTTCCTTTTCTTTAATTTTTATTTTATTTTTTTTTATTTCATTATTAATTTTTTTTAAAAAAAAAACAACTCTTCGATTTTTTATTTTTTTTATTGTTATTTTTTTTTAACTTTTTATTCTTTATTAAATCTCATTAATACTATCAACAAAACCACCCTCAGATGCCATTAAGGAAGGGAAAATCGAGTATCATGGATACAAAAGAAAGAGAGGTAACACAGCTAGATGAGGAAAAATCTATGGAGAAAAAATTTAATATATTGGAAACCTTGGAGCTAAATGACAGAGAATTCAAGATAGAAATCCTAAAAATCCTCCGAGATATACAAGAAAACACAGAAAGGCAATTTAGGGAGCTCAGAAAACAACTCAATGAACACAAAGAATATATGTCCAAGGAAATTGAAACTATAAAAACAAATCAAACAGAGATGAAAAACTCAATTTACGAGCTGAAAAACGAAATAACAAGCTTAGCTAATAGAACAGGTCAGATAGAAGAGAGGATTAGTGAAATAGAAGACAAGCAACTTGAGGCACAACAGAGAGAAGAAGAAAGAGACTCAAAAATTAAAAAAAATGAGATAGCCCTACAAGAATTATCTCACTCCATCAAAAAGAATAACATAAGAATAATAGGTATATCAGAGGGAGAAGAGGGAGAAAATGGAATGGAGAACATACTCAAACAAATAATAGATGAGACCTTCCCAAGCCTGTGGAAAGAACTAAAGCCTCAAGTTCAAGAAGCAAACAGAACTCCGAGTTTTCTTAACCCCAACAAACCTACTCCAAGGCATATCATAATGAAATTGACACAAACCAACAGCAAAGAAAAAATTCTCAAGGCAGCCAGGGAAAAGAAGAATACAACATATAAAGGAAGGCCCATTAGATTATCATCAGATTTCTCAGCAGAAACTCTACAAGCTAGAAGAGAGTGGACCCCAATATTTAAAGTCCTGAAAGAGAGGAACTTTCAGCCACGAATACTATACCCATCAAAGCTATCCTTCAAATACGAAGGAGAAATAAAAACATTCACAGATACAGAAAAGATGAGGGAATTTATCATCAGAAAACCCCCACTCCAGGAATTACTAAAGGGGGTTCTCCAATCAGATACAAAGAACAAAAAAAAAACAGAGCCACAAGTAAAAGCTCCAAGAAGAACACAATAAAACTAAATTTAAACTGTGACAACAACAAAAAGAAAGAGGGGGAGAAGATGCAGATTAACAGTAGCAAAGGACGATGGAGTGCAAAAGTACTCACAAAATAGTTCGCTACAATGAACAGGTAGGGACCTTTTTCATTACTCAAAGGTAACCACCATTGAAAAAACCACCACAGAAGCACATGAGATAAAAAAGATAGCAACAGAGGAAAGATGTATGGAATACAACCAAATAAAAACAAAAGATAGAAAAACGAAAGAGAAGGATCAAACAAGACACAAAACTAACAGAAAGCAAGATATAAAATGGCAATAGGGAACTCACAAGTATCAATAATTACACTAAATGTAAACAGATTAAACTCACCAATAAAAAGGGACAGAGTAGCAGAATGGATTAAAAAAGAAAATCCAACTGTATGCTGCCTACAGGAAACTCATCTAAGTAACAAGGATAAAAACAAATTCAAAGTGAAAGGCTGGAAAACAATACTCCAAGCAAATAACATCCAAAAAAAAGCAGGTGTAGCAATACTCATATCGGATAATGCTGACTACAAGACAGGAAAAGTACTCAGAGACAAAAATGGCCATTTCATAATGGCTAAGGGGACACTGAATCAAGAAGACATAACAATTCTTAATATATATGCACCAAACCAAGGAGCACCAAAATATATAAGACAGCTACTTATTGATCTTAAAACAAAAACTGACAAAAATACAATCATACTTGGAGACCTCAATACACCGCTGACGGCTCTAGATCGGTCATCCAAACAGAGAATCAACAAAGACATAGTGGCCTTAAACAAAACACTAGAGCACCTGGATTTGATAGACATCTACAGGACTTTCATCCCAAAGTGACTGAGTATACATTTTTCTCCAGTGTACATGGATCATTCTCAAGAATTGACCATATGTTGGGCCACAAAAACAACATCAGCAAATTCAGAAAAATTGAAGTTGTACCAAGCATATTTTCTGATCATAAAGCCTTGAAACTAGAATTCAACTGCAAAAAAGAGGGAAAAAATCCCACAAAAATGTGGAAACTAAACAACATACTTTTAAAAAATGAATGGGTCAAAGAAGAAATAAGTGCAGAGATCAAAAGATTTATACAGACTAATGAAAATGACAATACAACATATCAGAATCTATGGGATGCAGCAAAAGCAGTGATAAGAGGGAAGTTCATATCACTTCAGGCATATATGAACAAACAAGAGAGAGCCCAAGTGAACCACTTAACTTCTCACCTTAAGGAACTAGAAAAAGAAGAACAAAGACAACCCAAAACCAGACGAAGAAAGGAGATAATAAAAATCAGAGCAGAAATAAATGAATTAGAGAACAGAAAAACTATAGAAAAAATTAATAGAACAAGGAGCTGGTTCTTTGAAAAGATCAACAAAATTGACAAACCCTTGGCAAGACTTACCAAGGAAAAAAGAGAAAGAACTCATATAAACAAAATCCAAAATGAAAGAGGAGAAATCACCACGGACACCGTAGATATACAAAGAATTATTGTAGAATACTATGAAAAACTTTATGCCACTAAATTCAACAACCTAGAAGAAATGGATAAATTCCTAGAACAATACAACCTTCCTAGACTGAGTCAAGAAGAAGCAGAAAGCCTAAACAGACCTATCAGTAGAGAAGAAATAGAAAAAACCATTAAAAACCTCCCCAAAAATAAAAGTCCAGGCCCAGAAGGCTATACCAGCGAATTTTATCAAACATTCAAAGAAGACTTGGTTCCTATTCTACTCAAAGTCTTCCAAAAAATTGAAGAAGAAGCAATACTTCCAAACACATTTTATGAGGCCAACATAACCCTCATACCAAAACCAGGCAAGGATGGCACAAAAAAAGAAAACTACAGACCAATATCTCTAATGAATACAGATGCTAAAATACTAAACAAAATACTAGCAAATCGAATACAACAACATATTAAAAAAATAATACATCATGATCAAGTGGGATTCATCCCAGAATCTCAAGGATGGTTCAACATAAGTAAAATGGTTAATGTAATACACCATATCAACAAAACAAATAACAAAAACCACATGATCTTATCAATAGATGCAGAAAAGGCTTTCGATAAAATTCAACACAATTTTATGTTTAAGACTCTCAACAAAATGGGTATAGAAGGAAAATATCTCAACATGATAAAGGCCATATATGATAAACCATCAGCTAACATCATATTAAATGGCACTAAACTGAAGGCTTTCCCCCTTAAATCAGGAACAAGACAGGGTTGTCCACTCTCTCCACTCTTATTTAATGTGGTACTAGAGGTTCTCGCCACAGCAATCAGACAAGACAAAGAAATAAAATGCATCCATATCGGAAAAGAAGAAGTAAAGGTATCACTTTTTGCAGATGATATGATCCTATACATCGAAAACCCCAAAGAATCCACAAAAAGACTACTAGAAACAATAAGCCAATACAGTAAGGTCGCAGGATACAAAATTAACATACAGAAGTCAATAGCCTTTCTATATGCCAACAATGAAACAACTGAGAAGGAACTCAAAAGAATAATCCCCTTCACGATTGCAACAAAAAAAATAAAATACTTAGGAATAAACATAACAAAGAATGTAAAGGACTTATATAATGAAAACTATAAACCATTGTTAAGGGAAATTGAAAAAGATATAATGAGATGGAAGAATATACCTTGTTCTTGGCTAGGAAGAATAAATATAATCAAGATGGCTATATTACCCAAAGCAATATACAAATTTAATGCAATTCCCATCAAACTTTTAATGACGTTTTTTAAAGAAATAGAGCAAAAAATCATCAGATTTATATGGAACTATAAAAAACCCCGAATAGCCAAAGCAATCCTAAAGAAAAAGAATGAAGCTGGGGGCATAACAATACCTGACTTCAAACTCTATTATAGGGCCACGACAATCAAAACAGCATGGTATTGGCAGAAAAATAGACACTCAGAGCAATGGAACAGAATAGAAAATCCAGAAATAAAACCACATATATATAGTCAAATAATTTTTGATAAAGGGGCCAAGAACACACAATGGAAAAAAGAAAGCCTCTTCAATAAATGGTGCTGGGAAAACTGGAAAGCCACATGCAAAAGAATGAAACTGGACTACAGTTTGTCCCCCTGTACAAAAATTAACTCAAAATGGATCAAAGATCTAAACATAAGACCTGAAACAATTAAGTACATAGAAGAAGACACAGGTACTCAACTCATGGACCTGGGATTTAAAGAGCATTTTATGAATTTGACTCCAATGGCAAGAGAAGTGAAGGCAAAAATTAATGAATGGGACTACATCAGACTAAGAAGTTTTTGCTCAGCAAGAGAAACTGATAACAAAATAAACAGAAAGCCAACTAAATGGGAAATGATATTTTCAAACAACAGCTCAGATAAGGGCTTAATATCCAAAATATACAAAGAACTCATAAAACTCAACAACAAACAAACAAACAATCCAATAAAAAAATGGGAAGAGGATATGAATAGACACTTCTCCCAGGAGGAAATACAAATGGCCAACAGATATATGAAAAGATGCTCATCTTCGTTAGCTATTAGAGAAATGCAAATCAAAACTGCAATGAGATACCACCTCACACCTGTTCGATTAGCTGTTATTAGCAAGTCAGGTAATAGCAAATGTTGGAGAGGCTGTGGAGAAAAAGGAACCCTCATCCACTGTTGGTGGGAATGTAAAGTAGTACAACCATTATGGAAGAAAGTATGGTGGTTCCTCAAAAAACTGAAAATAGAACTACCTTATGACCCAGCAATTCCTCTTCTGGGTATATATCCCCAAAACTCAGAAACATTGATACGTAAAGACACATGCAGCCCCATGTTTATTGCAGCATTGTTCACAGTGGCCAGGACATGGAAACAACCAAAAAGCCCATCAATAGATGACTGGATAAAGAAGATGTGGCACATATACACTATGGAATACTACTCAGCCATAAGAAATGATGACATCGGAACATTTACAGCAAAATGGTGGGATCTTGATAACATAATACGAAGCGAAATAAGTAAATCAGAAAAAGCCAGGAACTGTATTATTCCATACGTAGGTGGGACATAATAGTGAAACTAAGAGACATTGATAAGAGTGTGGTGGTTACGGGGGGGAGGGGGGAATGGGGGAAGGAAAGGGGGAGGGGGAGGGGCACAGAGAGAACAAGATAGAGGGTGATGGAGGACAATCTGACTTTGGGTGGTGGGTATGCAACATAATTGAACGACAAGATAACCTGGACTTGTTATCTTTGAATATATGTATCCTGATTTATTGATGTCACCCCATTAAAAAAATAAAATTATAAAAAAAAAAAAAGAAATAACTATATTGTATTGAGCAGCTTTCCTTGTATGTAGTTCTTACCATGTGATTACGTTTCTACAATGGAAAGTGAATGGAAATGACATGAGCCACTTCTAACATCGCCATATAAACCTCTCATGTGCATCTCTTTACTCTTGCCTTTTGTAGTTGATGGTGATACAGGAATCTCGGGGATTCCAATACATGAAACATTTTGATGTAATGCTTGGATTTCTAGGAAAGGAAATTTGAAACAGAAGAAAAGTAGAATATGTGTGTGAAATCTTTAGTAGTAAATAGGGCCATGCCCTGTGTGAGCATGCAGAGTGAAAATCCACCTGTAGGTGATATTTTAGAAATCTGTGTGTGTAGGAATGTAGTTAAGAGTGTACCTATGTGATGCTACTACAGAAGGAGAAAGATAGATGAGGAATGAAGGCTTGTGTATTTGGGCAAAAACGGAAAAGGTAGAGGATAGATGTGTGAGTGTGTGCGAGGATATGAATAGGTGCTCACCTGAGGGGGCAGGTCCACTCACATATCAACACAGTCCTCCCGCCACCCACAGCCATTTCACTGTTGCTATTTTGGAAACTTGTGCTGAGGCACCTTGCCCTGTCCTTGAAGGTGCACTCCCTATGTGTCTCTCTGCAGAAGCTTTAGTACTAATCCATCTGCCCTGTAGTCTTTTCCTGTGTCTGAGGGAACAGTGACATCAGTAGAGACTGATCTGAGCAGCTCAGCTGCATCTCTTCTCCAAGCTCAGATCCCACCTGTGTGTGTTCCTTACCATCCTCATCAGGACGGGGAAGCCTGGATACAAAGAAGTCCTCTGTTGGGGGTAATGAGTATCTGTGTGCTGTGGGACCACATGCTGGGATCTCCACAACTGATTCCAGTTCTGGGGAATGGGATACATAAAGCACATTGATATGAGACATTTTCTGGGGTTTGTGTCAATTAAAAAAATACATAATGAGTGGAAATTATATGTCAGGCATCATTACCTCACGTGACATGTGCTCTCATAGAAATTAAAGTGACTTTCCCATTTAAAATTACCTTAATTCTAAAATATAAACAACTATTAAAATTCTGTGTTTGATGCATGTCAGTAGGACTAGAAATGTTGTATATGATATTTCTGAAGGTCTACACAAAATAACATATCTAGAACCATGCCTGAAAGAGTATGCAGAAACTAAAAATTGGATAAGAACTCAACATCCCCCTTTAAAACTGTACAATTTGGAGATATGTGGTGAAAGCTTTATAAAGATTTCTGCACTTATATCTACCAATTTATTTTGATATGTATATTGATATAGATATATACATATATGCATGTAGAGAGATGTAAAGATTAATTTTTATTGTTACAGAAATTCACTGTTCATTATTATGATGTCACTGCCCACATTTCAGTGTTAGCAATGCTTACTGGTCATTATTGAAATGTTTAAGATTATCATCATCTGACAAGAATGTGTCTCTTCTATATATTATTCTGATTTGTAGCAAAATAGTGTGTTGAATGAAACAGGTATGGTGTTTAAGTCAATTAAGTTTTGATTAACACAATGTCATGGTTTAATATGTGATTGGTTTGGTGCTTGTGAATCTGAATATAGATGAGTTTTATATGACTGAGGATGGTTAGCGATTTTTCTCTGTGTGTTAGTTCAGCACATATTTTCTGTTTGATGTGTTTTCTGTGACTATGGATTTGTGTGTGTTTTATATATATTACATGGATTAGATATGGAATGTTATTATTGAGCCTATTCATTTTGTGACCAGTGTAATTAGTTTAGTAGCATATGTGAGGAAATAATTAAAGAGTGCGAGAGTGTTAAAATCAAGAATTATAATACAAGCATACATAGGCTTTGAAATAATGACACTGTGTGCAGAGTCAATTTAAATGAGTGCGCAGAGAAGGTGTATGAGGTTACATGTGCAGTAACAAGTGACTGCACTAGGAAATAAATGTATGGAATACTGGCTCTGGCCAGTTTGCTCAGTGGATAGAGCATCAGCCCGGCTAAGTTTGACAGAACAAATCTTTATAAAACAACTTACTACAGTTAAATCTATCTTTTTATTTATACTTTGGTTGCTCCGCTACCACCCACCATGAAAGCTGGAACGCCCACTAGTGGGCGGTAGGGACCAGGTTGACTACCACTGTATTCAAATATTAAAACATCTCCATTTCTTGTAATCTCAGAGTGAAAGTAAGCCAAAGATTAGAAAAGTACAATCAATAAAGAAATTGTATTCATGCAATGGTATGCATACACCAAAAATAACGGGACAAGCTTCTTGGATAAGTTACACAAATATAATGAGAGGAACCAGACACAAAGTATGTATTGTGGCCGTCTAGTTCTATAACATTTAAAACAGGGAGGACCAACCTAGACCTTAGAAGTCAGAGAAATCATAACTTTTTGTCTGGTAGGACAAAACTACACCACGGAGAATTTAGATGCATGTAGGAGACCTTAAGGAAATGAATGAGGAAGACAGTGAGTGCCGATGGGGGTGATGAGGGAAGAAGATGAATGGAAACACTTTGCTATGAAAATATGTGAATGAGATGGGGTCCTGGACAGAGCATCTCTGTGCTCTCCTTTCAGTTCTAGACGATCGTTCCACTTTGACCCGTTTGAAGTTGTCAGTGCTTTCACCCCTCCTGGTAAAATGCCAGGCTCTTGACTGGCGTATACTAACCAATCTTCCCTGCCCTTCTGATAAAACTCTCAAAGCCGTAGGCCATCTTCCATTACTCCTTCAAATATAACACTGTTCTCCTCTGCGTTCCCTGGGCTTGGTCCAGTTCTTTAAAGTGTTTGTTTGTCTGTTTTAAATTCATTGCTTCTACTACTGATCACATGCAAGAAGATGCAGAAGCTTTCTGAGGTTCTTTTGTTCTGGGCAGCATTGTATCAACTAATGGACTAATGGGCAGAATCATTCACCACATTTCTGGGCCATTTCTAGATCCCAATCCCATTTGCATTTTATTCAGTACTTCCTCCTTACCATCACCTGTCTGGTCATCTTTAGAAGAAATGGAAATTATGTCATCTGAATTAGAAGAGATTTCCCAAACTTTCTGTGTCTCAGTTATGGCCACTGCCATGCGTTGGCTCTGTAAAGCATCTTCTCGTAAATTCAACTCTGCTGAGAAATTATATAAAAATGATAGGGATGTGGTCTAGGTTTGTTATTTGTATATTTATCTGTTCATAAAAAAATAGTAAGTGTCAGCTAGTGATTGTTGTGCAGGAGTGGGACCTATGCTCAGCGTGAAATGGTAAGATGCAGAGTGTGAGAAGACGGATGTGTTGCTCTCAGGATAAGCATCTCTATGAAGGTCTGAGGCTCTGTGCCTGAAGGGCCACATGGATTAGTCAGACAACTGATGAAAGTTTATTTCCATCAGCGCATGTAACATCTTTTAGTTTTCTCGATAATGAGGAGACAAGTTATCTGTGTGAGGGGATGGGAATTATTTATGAAATCAGTTGTAAATGGGTGAGTCTGAAAATAACATGTGATGGAATGAAGGTAAGAGTGTACCTCTGTGATGCTACTAGAGAAGGAGAAGATAGATGGGCAATGTAGGCTTGTGTTTTGGGGGAAAATAAGTGAAAAGATGAAGAAACAGGGCCATACCTGTTTGAAGGAGGACAGTTGTAAGTATGTGTGAGGATGTGAGTTTGTGCTCATCTGAGGAGGCAGGGAGGTGCCCCGTTAAATCTTTTGAGGATGAAAAGTTTTCATGCACTGTCTGACCAGATTTTGAGGCCTCCACAATGGATTCCAGTTTTATAAATGGCATAAGTAAAGAAGATTGATATGAGACATTTTCTAGTGTTTGTCAATTAAAAAAAACACACAGTGTGTGGAAATTTGATATCAGGCATCATTACCACACATGACACTTGTTCTCATAGAAATTAAGGTGACTTTCCCATTTAAAAATTTATTTATTCCAAAATAAATTAACACCCATTAAAATTTTGTGTTCGATGGATGCCTTTGTGAAAGTCATTTTGGATATGAATTTTCTGAAAGTCTACATGAAATAACAAATCTAGAACCATGCCTGAAGGACAGTGTGCAGGAACTAAAAATTGGAATTCAACTCAATGTTCCCATAAAAAAGTGTAGGACTGGGGACATGTGGTGTAATTTTTATGAAGATTTCTGCATGTCTACCTTTTTATATTGATGTTATATTGTTTTCAACATACGTATATGTATAGAGAGATTTAAAGATAAATTTTTATTGTTACAGAAATTAACTATTCATTAATACCAGGTCACTGTATCATATCAGTGTCAACCATGCTCACTGGTCATTATTGAAATGTATAAAATTATTATCTGTCATGAATGTATCTCATGTATATTACTCAGATTTGTAGCAAAATTGTATTTGAATGCAATATACTTGCTGTTTATGTCAATAAATTTTTGGTTAATACACGGATAAGGCTTAATGATGATTGATTTGGTGTTTGTGAATCTGAATATAGATGAGTTTTATATGACTGAGGATGGTTAGCAATTTTTCTCTGTGTGTTACTTCAGCATATATTTTGTGTTTGATGTGTTTTCTGTAACTATTGTTTTGCATGTTTTTTATATATTTTATGTGGATTAGATAAGGAATGTTATTATTGAGCCTATTCATTTTGTGACCAGTGGAATTAATTTATTTGTATATATGAGGGAATAATTAAAGAATATGAGGATGTGAAAATAAAGGATTATAAGACACACAATACATGGGCTTTGAAAAAAAGACTTTGTGTGCAGAGCCAATATAAATGAGAGTTTAGAGAAGAGTGTGTAAGGTTATGTGTGCAATAACACATGATTGTATTAGGAAATAAAAGAAAGGAATACTGAGTCCTGAAGGGTAATGTAGAGTATAGAAACTAAGATCTAGCAATCTAACTCTTAAGCATTCATCAAACAGAAATAGTCATATTGCAAGTCAATATAATAGAATGTTAAAACATCTCTATTCCTTGTAGTCCCAGAGTGAAAGCAATCCAAATTTTATAAAAATATAATCAATAAAGAAATTAAATTCATACGATAGTATGCATATATCAAGAATGAACAAACTAAATTGAAATGCATCTTGGATAAATTATACAAATATAATAAGTGAAAGGAATCAGACACAATATATGCATTGTGCCAATCTATTTCTATAACATTTAAAAACTAGGATAACTAATGTAGACCCAGGAGTCAGAGAAAGTATAACTCTTTGGATGGTAGGAGAAAAATATGCCGTGGAGAATTAGGATCGTGTGGGAGAGTATAAGGAAATAAATGACGGGTATTCTGAGTGCCAGTGGGGGCGATGAGGGAAGAAGACCAATGGGAACACTTTGCTATGAAAATATATGGATGAGATGGGGTCATTGACAGAGCATCTCTGTACTCTCCTTTTATTGCAGTTCTAGACGATCATTCCAGTTTTCATTCCAGTTTTCACCGGTTTCAGGTTGTCTGTGCGTTCACACCCTCCTGATAATATACCATGCCCTTGTCTGGCTTATACTAATGTATTTTTTCATGTTATTCTGATAAAACTCTCATGCCCTTAGTCTATTACTCATTGTTCTCTGATCTGTCTGGGCTTTGTCCAGTCCTTTAAAGTGGTTTTTTTTTTTTTTCTGGAAATTTATTGTTTCCACTGCTGATAACATGGAAGAAGATGCAGAAGCATCTGAGGTCTTTTTTGTCCTGGGAAGCCTTGTACCGACTGCTGGGCAAACTTACTCAGTCATTTCTAGATCCCAGTCTACCTTTGCATCTTCCTCAATAGTTCCTACTTACCTGGATATCTTACATCATCATCATCAGAAATGTAAATTATATCATCTGAACTAGAAGAGATCTCCCAAACTTGCTGGGTCTGAGTTTGGGGCTTTGCCACATGCCGGGTCTGCAGACCATCTTCTTGTAAATTCAACTCTGTAGAAAAATTAAACAAAAATAATAAAATTAAACAAAAATAATAAAAATTAAACAAAAGTAATAAAAATAATAAAATAATACACAAGTTTATTATTTGTGTATCTATCTGTTCATAAAAGAAACAGTAAGTAACAGCTATGTGATTGTTGTGTGAATGCACACGGCCTTCATCTTCATGGAGAGTGGAACTCTCCATGCACACTCTCTTCACCTTCATGGTTACTGTGGAACTTTTGATGCACAAGAATATTTATTGTGTCAGTGAATATCATTGGTAACTGTGTTTGCATTAAGATGCTTCTTTGTATACAGGACAGAGACTGCTGTCTCATTTCTACCTAAAACAATAACTATATTGTATTCATCAGCTTTCCTCGCAGGTAGTTCTTATGCCGTGATTGTGTTTCTAAAACGGAAAGTTAATAGAAATTACATGAGCCATACAAAACTTTTAGCATCACCATACAAAACTCCTATGTGCCCCTCTGTGCTTTTGCCTTTTGTAGTTGATAGGGATACAAGAATCTCATGGATTCCAATACATGAAACATTTTGATGTAATGCTTGGATTTCAATGAAAAAAAATTTCAAACGGAAGAAAAGTAGAATATGTTTGTGACATTTTTAGTAGTATATAAGGCCATGGAGTGAAAGTTCATCTGTATGGGATATTTCAGAAGTCTGTGTGTAGTATGCATTATTTGAGCTGTTTACCTGGTATAACTGTGGAAATGAAAATGTGCAATTGTGTTTATGTTCTAGGGAGTTGTGTGTATGTTCTACTACATAACACATGGGCTTCTTTGATACTGGTAAGAGGGATGGCGAATGACTGTTTGCATTGTTGTTGGTGGTGTGACAGCACTTGTGAGCAGTGCAGGAGCGATTTGTTCTCAGATTGAGATGCTAAGACTTAGACTGTTAGAAGGCAGCTGTGTAGAACTTGGAAGGAGCATATGTATGAAGGTCTGATGCTTTGAGGCTGGGAGGGACATGTGGATTAAACACCATGAATCAAAGTTTATTATCATCCCATCAGGTGAGTAATCTATGGTAGGCTCAAAATGAGGATTTAGAATGGGTTATCTGTGTGAAGGGATGAGAATTCTTTGTGGAATTAACTGTCAGTGGTTGAGTCTGGTAATGATTTTGTGAAGAAGTGTGGTAAGGGTGTAGCTATTGTGATGCTCCTGGAGAAGGAGGAAGGTGGAGGGGGTGAAGGCTGTGTATTTGGGAGGAAAAGTGAAGCAGAGGAGAGATGGGATCATGCATGGTGGAAGGAGGGCTGGTGAGAGTGTGTGTGAGGATGTGGGTTTATGCTGAACTGTGGATGCAGGTTCTGATTCCACTCCCACACATATCACCACAGTCCACCATGTCACCCACCACTCTCCCAGTGTTCCTATCTTGGATTTGTGCTGAGGCAACTTGCCCTGTACTTGAAGCTACTCTCCCTGTGTGTCTCTTGGCTGAAGCTATGATACCACTCTGTGAGCCCTGTAGCCCTTTTCTATGTCTGAGGGGACAGTGAAGTCAGTGGAGACTTGGCTGAGCAGCTCAGCAGCATCTCTTATCCAAGCTCAATCCCACCTGTGTGTGTTTCTTACCATCCTCATCAAGACGGGGATGCGTGGATACAGAGTAATCTCCCGTTAGATCTCCTGAGAATAAAGAGTTTTCACGCACTGTCTCACTAGATGCTAAGACCTCTACAATTAATGCCATTCTTAGGGAATGGAATAAATAAAGAACATTGATATGAGACATTTTCTGGTGTTTGCATCAATTAAAAATATACACAATGGTTGAACATTATGTCAGGCAATATTACCACACATGGCACTTGCTCTCCTAGTAATTAAGGTGACTTTTCCATTTAAAATTCTAGTTGCCGAGGTGCTGACCAGTTGGCTCAAAGGTAGAGCCAGTTCAACCTGTCAAAGTCCTAGGTTCAATTCCCAGTTCGGGTATAAAGGAAAGGCCATAATCTTCTTGTCCCTCCCTCCCCTCTCTCTGTCTTTGTCTCTGTCTCTCTCTCTCTTCCCATCCTACAGCTTGGCTCGGTTTGACCTAGTTGGCTTTGAGTGCTGAGGATGGTTCCATGGTCTCATGTAAGGCACTAAAATAGCTCGGTTGCTGAGCAATCAAACAGTGGCTCCAGATGGGCAGAGCATTGCCCGGCAGAGGGCTTCCCAGGTGGGTCCTGGTTGGGGCCCATAAAGTACTCTGTCTCTGCCTCTCAGTTAATAAATACATAAATACGTAAGTAAATAAATAAATAAATACATACATATTAAGAATAATTTCTAGTGGACAGGCATGTACCTGGTTTATGGAAGTCCCGTGTTCCGTTCCTGGTCAGGGCACACATGGGAAGCGACCATGTGCTTCTCCTCCCCTCCCGCTCCTCTTTCTCTCTTCTGCTCCAACAGTCAGGAGTTCATTTATTTGAGCTTGTTGGCCCAGGAGCTAAGGATGACTCTGTGGCACATATGCCCCAAGTGCTAAAAATACCCCAGTTATGAGCATCGGCCCCAGATGGGCAGAGCATTGGCCCCAGTTAAGGTCCCCAAGTAGATCCGGTCAGGATACATGCGGGGTTCTGTATCTATGTCATCTTTCCTCTCTTTAAAAGTTAAAAAAAATTCCATTTATCCCAAAATGTAAATAAACACCAATCAAAATCTTGTGCTTCATGGATATTAGGAGGATTGGGAATTTTGGGTGTGATTTCCTGAAGATAGACACAAATTAACAAAACCTAGAACCATTCCTAAAACCTTTTCTCAACTAATGGACAGAATTATTCACCTCATTTCTGGGCCATTTCTAGATCCCAACATCCATTTGCATTTTACTCAGTACTTCCTTCTTACCATCATCTGTCGGGTCATCATCGCTGGAAGAAATGTCAATTATGTCTTCTGCAGTGGAAGATATCTCCCAATCATCATCGGTTTGAAAAGGGCCCACTGCCTTGTAATGGTGCCGCAGACAATATTGTTGCAAATTCAACTCTGCAGAGAAATTAAATAACAATAATATGGAAGTGGTCCATGTTTGTTATTTATCAGTCCATGGGACAAACAATAACAGTCTGCTGTGTGACATGTTCAGTGAACCCACATGGGTTGTGTCTTCATGAGTAAAGTATATGGTTCCTAGGGAACTTTTAAATGCACGGGGTATTTATTGTGTCGGTGAATATCATTGGTGCCTGGGTTTACATTAAGATGTTTCTTTGTAAATGGAATATAAGATGTTTACTTTCTACCTAAAGATATAACTATCATTTCCTTCAGCTTTCCTTACAGGAAGTTCTTAACACTAAATTGCATTTCCGCAATGGAAAATAAATGGGAATGACGTGAGTCACTACTAGCATCGCCACAAAACCTCCATGTGCCCCTCTGTGCTCTTGATGTTTCTGGTAGAAGGGGATACAGAAATCTCTGGAATCCAGTACATGAAACATTTTGATGTAATGCTTGATTCTAGGGAAAATAATTTCAAATAGAATAAGAAACAGAATATGTGTGTGACCTCATTAGTAGCCACGACAGCCATGCCTTGTATGAGCATGTGGAGCGAAAGATATTATGTATTTGATATTTCATAAATGTGTGTGATATATATTATTTGAGTCATTTACATGATATAACTCTGTGGGAATAAGGATGTAGCATTGTTTGTATGTTCTAATGGAGTTGTGTTTATATTCTAGAAAATAACTCGGGAGCTCTTGCATGGTAGTAAGAGGGTATGGCGAATGAGTATGTGCATGTGTGTTCTGCGGTGTGTCAGCACATGGGAACAGTGCAGAGTGAGACTTTATCTCAGAATGAGATGGTAAGACAGTGTTAGAGGAGGATGTATACCTCTTTGAATGATAATCTGTATGAATGTCTGAGGCTATGTGGCTGGAGGGCCATATGGATTAGATATACAACCAATGGAAGGTCAGTTCCATCATGGCCTGTGGGCTTTCTAGAGTTGGCTCGGAATGAGCAACACACATCAGGGTTTCTGAGTGAGGAGATTGAATTATTTATAAAATGATTTCGTAAACAGGCGAGTCTGAAAATGATTGTGGAAAAGAGTGAAGGTAAAGGTGCACCTCGGTGATGGTACTGTGGTAGGGGAAGAGTAGGGGAAGCTAGCGGAGGACTAAAGTCTTGTGTAATTGAGAGAAAATGTGAAAAGAAGGAGAAATGGGGCCATTCCTGGATGAAGGGGGACAGGTAGTGAGTGTGTGAGGCTGTGAGTTCGTGTTCATCTGAGCATGCAGGTTCGGATTGTCCTCCCACTCACATATCAGTGCAGTTCAACAAGTCACTGACGGTGGTCCCAGTGTGACTGTCATGGAAATTTGTGCTGAGTTTCTAGCCCCGTCCTTGAAGCCCCCTACCTATCTGTCCCTGTCAAGAAGCCTTAGTACTAGTCCTTCTGCCCGGTAGCCCTTTCCTGTGCGTGAGGGGACAGTGAAATCTGTGGACACTGGGATAAGCAGCTCAGCTGCATTGCTGTGTAAGCTCAGATCCCACCTGTGTGTTTTCCTTACCATCCTCATCAAGACGGGATGCGTGGATACAGAGTAATCTCCCGTTAGATCTCCTGAGAATAAAGAGTTTTCACGCACTGTCTCACTAGATGCTAAGACCTCTACAATTAATGCCATTCTTAGGGAATGGAATAAATAAAGAACATTGATATGAGACATTTTCTGGTGTTTGCATCAATTAAAAATATACACAATGGTTGAACATTATGTCAGGCAATATTACCACACATGGCACTTGCTCTCCTAGTAATTAAGGTGACTTTTCCATTTAAAATTCTAGTTGCAGAAGTGCTGACCAGTTGGCTCAAAGGTAGAGCCAGTTCAACCTGTCAAAGTCCTAGGTTCAATTCCCAGTTCGGGTATAAAGGAAAGGCCATAATCTTCTTGTCCCTCCCTCCCCTCTCTCTGTCTTTGTCTCTGTCTCTCTCTCTCTTCCCATCCTACAGCTTGGCTCGGTTTGACCTAGTTGGCTTTGAGTGCTGAGGATGGTTCCATGGTCTCATGTAAGGCACTAAAATAGCTCGGTTGCTGAGCAATCAAACAGTGGCTCCAGATGGGCAGAGCATTGCCCGGCAGAGGGCTTCCCAGGTGGGTCCTGGTTGGGGCCCATAAAGTACTCTGTCTCTGCCTCTCAGTTAATAAATATGTAAATACGTAAGTAAAAAAAAATATATATATATATATTAAGAATAATTTCTAGTGGACAGGCATGTACCTGGTATATGGAAGTCCTGTGTTCCGTTCCTGGTCAGGGCACACATGGGAAGCGACCATGTGCTTCTCCTCCCCTCCCGCTCCTCTTTCTCTCTTCTGCTCCAACAGTCAGGAGTTCATTTATTTGAGCTTGTTGGCCCAGGAGCTAAGGATGACTCTGTGGCACATATGCCCCAAGTGCTAAAAATACCCCAGTTATGAGCATTGTCTCCAGATGAGCAGAGCATTGGCCCCAGTTAAGGTCCCCATGTAGATCCAGTCAGGACACATGAGGGGTTCTGTATCTATGTCATTTTTCCTCTCTTTAAAAGTTAAAAAAAATTCCATTTATCCCAAAATGTAAATAAACTCCAATCAAAATTTTGTGCTTCATGGATATTAGGAGGATTGGGAATTTTGGGTGTGATTTCCTGAAGATAGACACAAATTAACAAAACCTAGAACCATTCCTAAAACCTTATATCAGCTAATGGACAAAATTATTTTCCTCTTTTCTGGGCTGTTTCTAGATCCCAAAATCCATTTGCATTTTACTCAGTACTTCCTTCTTACCGTCATCTGTTACGTCATCGCTGGAAGAAATGTAATTTATGTCTTCAGAAGTGGAAGATATCTCCCCAACATCATTGGTTTGAAAAGGGCCTACTGCCTTGTAATGTTGCTGCAGAGAATGTTCTTGCAAATTCAACTCTGCAGAGAAATTAAATAACAATAATATGGAAGTGGTCCATGGTTGTTATTTATCAGTCTGAGGGACAAACAATAACAGTCTGCTGTGTGACATGTTGAGTGAACCCACATGGGTTGTGTCTTCATGAGTAAAGTATATGGCTCCTAGGGAACTTTTAAATGCACAGGGTATTTTTTGTATTGGTAAAGATCATTGGTACTGGGTTTACATTAGGAATCTTTTTCGTAAATGGAAAATAAACTAATCTTTTCTTTCTACCTAAAGATATAACTATATTGTTTTCTTCAGCTTTCCTCACAGGTGGTTCTTACCACACGATTGTATTTCTACAATGGAAAGTGATTGGAAATGACGTCAGTCATAATAGCATCCATAAAAACTCCAATGGGCCTTCTATGATCTTGATGTTTCTAGTTAATTGGGATAGAGAAATTCTGTGATTCCATACAAGAAACATTTTAATATAATACTTTCATTTTTAGGAAATAAAATTTCAAGCAGAAGAAAAAACACAGCGTTCCTTCCTCTATCGCAGTGGTTAGGTTTCAGAACCCGCAGCTATAAGTGAAAATCCTCGTTAGTGACCTTTTATTTACTTTATTATCAATATACATTTTAAGGCTTTATGACCCCTTCCTACGCTCTCATAAAGCTACCCACACTGTTATTAACTTTTTCCACATGTATTTTACCAAAAGAATAATTAAAATAATAAATATATAAAAATACCTATATACTGCAAAATCCCACGATACAGGGAAAAATCCACTGTACTAAATTAAATATATACAAATTAAAAATCTGTGATTCAATGAGATCACGCATAGTGAACCACAATATGCCGAAGGACAACTGTACGAACGTGACCTCCTTAGTAGTAATGACAGCCATTCCTTGCATGAGCATGTGGAGTGGAAGTTCTTCTGTATGTGGTATTTCACAAATGAGTGTGTGATACATGTTATGTGAGCTATTTACATCTTATAACTCTATGGGAATGAGCATGTAGCATTGTATGTGTGTTCTAGTGATGTTGTGTGTACCTTCTAGGACAAAACTCCGGAGTTCTTTTGTGGTAGTTAGAGGGGATGGTGAGTGAGTGTGTGCATGAGTGCAATGTGCTGTGACAGCACATGGGAACAGTGCAGGAGTGAGACAGTTTCTCTAAATGAGATGGTGAGACTGAGCTGGTAGAGGACAGTCTGTAGCTCTCAATGAACATCTGTATGAAGGTCTGAGGATCTGTGGGTGGACGGACATATGGATTAGATACACTTATAATAGAAGGTCAATTCCATTCCAGCTTTTGAGTTTTCTACACTTGTCTCAGAATTAGCAATTTAAAATAGGATTTCTGAGTGAATAAAGTGAATTATTATGGAATTAGTTTGAAAACGGGTGAGTCTGGAAACTAATATGAGAAGGACTGAAGGTAAGGATGTACCTATGTAATCCTGTTAGAGAAGGGGAAGGGAAAGGGAAGGTATGGGTCAAATAAATCTTGTCTATTTGAGAGAAAAACTGAAAAGGAAGACAAATAGGGCCATTCCTGGTTTAAAAAGGACAGGGTAGTGAATGTGTGAGGATGTCAATGTGTGTTCATCTGAGCGTGCAGGTTCGTACTGTCCTCCCACTGACATATCAGTTTAGTCCCCCACGTCCCTAACAGTTGGTCCAGGGTTTCCCTGGTGGAAAGTTATTCTGAGTTCCCTGCCCCTTCCTTGAGGCCCCTCCTTATGTGTTCCTCTGCAGAAGCTTTCGTACTAACTAGTCCTTCTGTCCAGTGTCCTTTCCTGAGAGTGGAAGGGGACAGTGACATCAGTAGACCCTGGGCTGAGCAGCTCAGCAGCCTCGCTTGTTTAAGCTCAGATCCCACCTGTGTGTGTTTCTTACCGTCTTCATTAGGACGGGGACGCTTGGATGGAGAGTCATCCTGTGTTAAATATTCTGAGAATAGAAAGTTGTATCCTTCTATCTCACTAGATGCTTGGATCTCCACTACTGATTCAGTTATGGGGAATAGAGTAAAAAAAAAACTGATAAAATGAGACATTTTCTGAGTCAGTGCCAATTAAAAAAATATATATATATATACATATATATGGTTGGTGACATTATACGTCAATTGTCAATACCCCTCATGACAATTGCTGTCATGACTGTTAAGGTGACATTCCCATATGAAATTTTATATGAAAGTCACTCTACTCCAAAATATAAATTAACACTTATAAAATTTTATGTTTGATGGAAGTCGGTGGGATTACTCATTTCGTATTTCATATTTCAGGAGAGCAATAGAGATGTAAGAACTTTAGAATCCCGCCTGAAAGGTAGTTGGCCATTACTCAAAAGTTTGGTCTAGAACAGGACATCTTCTTCACTACCTCAAGTTCTGTGTGTAGGACCTACCATGCTGGGCCTTTCTTAAGTCCTTTGTCCTTTCACATCTTCCTAGTAATGTAACATGTCCTTGTTTGTCTCAGTATCATAATATTCTATGTATCTCTCAGAAAACACTCATCCCCTCGGTCCCCGTCCATTATTTCCACACACATAACACTGTTCTCCCCTGATCTCCTTGGCCGTTTCCAGTCCTGTAAGTGGTTACCCCATAGTTAGTGCTTTTACTGCTAATCACAAGAAAGAAGATGCAGAAGCCTTCTGAGTTTTTGGGGTTTTTTTTGTCTTGGGCAGCCTTGTCCTAACTGAAGGGCAGACTCACGCAACTCAACTCTGTGTTCTGTCTTGATCACATGCACCTCCCTTTTCATCCTATTTAGTAGTTCCTCCTTACCAGCATCTATCAGGTCATCTTGAGCAGAAATAGGAATTGTGTCATCTGAAATGGCAGAAACCACCCAAACATCCTCGCTATGAAACGTGGCCAATGCTTTGTAACTGAGCTGCAGATCATTTTCTTGCAAATTCAACTCTGCTGAGGAGTTAAATAATAATAGTATGGAAACAATCCATGGTTGTTATTTGTAAAATTACCAGTGCATGACACAAACAATAAATTCTGCTGTGTGACGTGTTGAGTGAACCCATATGGGTAGCGTATGCTACCATGGTTCTCTAGGAACCATATAGTTTACCATGAGTAAAGTATATGGTTCCTAGAGAACTTTTAAATGTACAGGGGTATTTATTGTGTCAATGAATATCATTGGTGCCTGGGATTACATTAAAATGCTTCTTTGTAAATGGAAAAGAGACTAATATTTTCTTTCTACCTAAAGATATTACTATATCATTTTCTCAGCTATCCTCAGAGGTAGTTCTTACCACATGATTGCATTTCTAAAATGGAAAGTGAATGAAAATGACGTGAGTCACTTCTAGCATCACTATAAAACTGCCATGGAACCTCTATGTAATCTTGACATTTCAGGTTGAAGGGGATACAGGAATCTCTTGGATTTAAATTAATTAACCATTCTGAGGTAATGCTTGCATTTCTAGGAAATAAAATCTCAAACAGAAGAAGAAATGGAATATGTGTGATACCTCTTTCATAGTAATGAAAGCCATACCATGTATGAGCATGGGCAGTGACAGTTCATCTGTTGATATATATGATATATCACAAATTTGTGTGTGATACAATTTGAGTCGTTTACCTTGTATTACTATGTGGAATGAGCATGTACATTATTTATATGTTCTCATAGAGTTCTGTGTATGTTCTAGGAAATAGTGAGCACTTTCTTGGTAGGAAGAGTGATGTTGAATGAGTGTGTGCATGTGTGTTATGTGGTGTGACAGACAGCACAATGGAAAAGTGCAGGAGTGAGACCGGTTAATATAGTGAGATAGTAAGACTTAGCGTAGAGAGGATGGTGTGTATCTTTCTGACTGAACATCTGTATGAAGGTCTGAGGCTCTGTTACTGAAGGGACATATGGATTAGATAAACAATTAATGGAAAAAGGTCTGAGGCTATATTACTGAAGGGACATATGGATTAGATAAACAATCAATGAAAGGTCAGTTCTCTCATGACTTGTGAGATTTCTAGAGTAGCCTCAGGAAGCAATGTAAAATAGGGTTTCTGACTGACAAATGTGAAATATTATTGCAGTACTTATGTAAATGGGTGACTGTGAAAATGTTTGGAGAAAATGAATGTAAGGGTTTACCCTTGTGATGCTACTAGAGTAGAGGAAAGTTACAGGAAGGGTGTGGAGCAATAAAGGTTTGTGTAATTGAGAGGATAAGCGGAAAGAAAGCGAAATGGGGCCATTCCTGGTTGAAAAAGGACAGGGTAGTGAGTGTGTGAGGATGTCAGTGTGTGTTCATCTGAGCGTGCAGGTTCGTACTGTCCTCCCACTGACATATCAGTTTAGTCCCCCAAGTGACTAACAGTTGCTCCAGGGTTTCCCTGGTGGAAAGTTATTCTGAGTTCCCTGCCCCTTCCTTGAGGCCACTCCTTTTGTATTGCTCAGCAGAAGCTTTCGTACTAACTAGTCCTTCTGTCCAGTATCCTTTCCTGAGAGAGGAAGGGGACAGTGACATCCGTAGACACTGGGCTGAGCAGCTCAGCAGCCTCGCTTACTTAAGCTCAGATCCCACCTGTGTGTGTTTCTTACCGTCTTCATTAGGACGGGGACGCTTGGATGGAGAGTCGTCCTGTGTTATGTAGTCAGAGAGTACACTCTTGCCGATTTCTCTCTCACTAGAGGCTTCGATCTGCACCCCTGATTCAGTCATAGGAGATGGAGTAAAAAAAAAAATGTTAAGTTGGAAATTATCCGGGTCTGTAACAAAAAGAAATATACATATTGCTGGTGATATTATACATGAGTCTTCAGTACCGCGCATGACTCTTGCTGTCATAGAAGGTAAGGTGACTTTCCCATCTGACATTTCATATGAAAGCCTCTCTACTCCAAAATACATAGTAACACATATTAAAATATCGTGTTTGATGGAATTCAGTGTGATGACTCATCTATCATAATATTTTGAGGTCTTTTGAGATATCAGAACCTTAGAATCACACCTGAAAGGTAGTTTGCTGCAACTACAAGTTGGGTGTACGACTGGACATGTTGTACACTACCTCAGTCTATGCCTAGGACCTACCATGCTGCGCCTCTCATAAGTCCCGTGTCTTTTCACATAATCATGGTA
Organism: Saccopteryx bilineata; assembly: GCF_036850765.1. Lineage (NCBI taxonomy): Eukaryota > Metazoa > Chordata > Mammalia > Chiroptera > Emballonuridae > Saccopteryx > Saccopteryx bilineata. Next base: position 59,953 of record NW_027095488.1, on the reverse strand, counting down.
AAGAAACTAGTCCTTGTTTGACTCAGTGCCATAGTCTCCCACGTTTCTCTCATAAAACTCTCATCCCCTCAGTCCCCGTCCATTATTTTCACACACATTACACTGTTCTTCTCTGTTCTCCTTGTCCGTTTCCAGTCCTCTAAGTGGTTACCCCATAGTTAGTGCTTTCAGTGCTGATCACAAGAAAGAAGATGCAGAAGCTTTCAGAGCATTCTTTTTTCTTGGGCAGCCTTGTGCTGAGTTCTGGGCTGAACTGTGCAGCTCATATCTGTGCTCTGTCTAGGCGCCACGTCCTGTTGCATGCTATTCAGTAGTTCCTCCTTACCAGCACCTATCAGGTCATCGGGAGAGGCAAGGAAAATTGTGTCACCTGAAGGAGCAGAGACTTCCCGAACATGCTGGGATTGAAGCGCTGCCACTGCCTTGTAATGCTGCTTCAGGGAATCACCTTGTAAGTTCAAGCCTGCGGAGAAATTAAGTAGCAACAATAAGGGAGTGGTCCCTGGATGTTATTTGTGTATCTATCGGTCCATGGGACAAACAGTAGCAGTCTGCTTTGTGACAAGTTGAGTGAAACTTCATGGGTCGATCTTCATGGTTAGCGAATATGTTTTCTAGGGAAATTTAAATTCAGAAGGGTATATATTGTGTCAGTGAGTACCATTGGTGCTTGGGTTTTGCATATGATGCTTCTCTGTAAATGGGATAGAGACTGGTGTTTTCTCTCTTCCGAATCATCGAATGATATAACTACACACTTTCCTTCAGCTGTCCTCACAGGAATTTCTAACACAGTGATTGTTTTTCTACAATGTAAGTAAAATGGAAAGCATATCAGTTCTTCTAGCATAGAAAAACCAAGGAGCCCCCTTTGTGCTCTAGACACTTCCGGTGGAATGGGATACACGAATCTCTGGGATTATTATTATTATTGTTATTATTATTTTCTGAAGTTGGAAAAGGGGAGGCAGTCAGACAGGCTCCCGCATGCGCCCGACCCGACCGGGGTCACCCAGCATGCCCAGCAGTGGGCGAGGCTCTGCCCAAGTGGGGCGTTGCTCTGTGGAGACCGGAGCCATTCTAGCGCCTGAGGCAGAGGCCATGGAGCCATACTCAGCGCCCGGGCCAACTTTGCTCCAATGGAGCCTTGGCTGCGGAAGGGGAAGAGAGAGAGAGAGAGGAAGGGGACGGGGAGGGTTGGAGAAGCAGATGGGCGCCTCTCCTGTGTGCCCTGGCCGGGTATTGAACCCGGGACTCCTGCACGTCAGGCCGACGCTCTACCACTGAGCCAAGCGGCCAGGTGCCTGGGATTTTAATTAATGAAACATTTTGATGTAGTGCTTGCGTTTCGATGAAATAAAATTCAAAGGGGAGAATACATGGAATATGTGCGTTTTCTCTTTAGTAATAATGAACGCCATGTCATATAGGAGCACGTGAAGTGACAGTACTTCTGTATGTGCTTTTTCACCAGTGTGTCTGTGATATATGTGACTGGACTGGTTTCTGTGGTAGAACTCTGCAGGAATGAGCATGTAGCATTGTATGTATGTTCTGCAAGAGCAGAGTGTACATATTAAAAAATACCTCGTGAGCTCTTTGGTGGTCATAAGAGGTGATGGTGAATGAGTGTGTGCATGTGTGTTATATGATGTGACAGCACATGGGAACAGTGCAGGAGTGAGACCGGTTAGCATAGTGAGAAGGTAAGTCTTAGTGCAGATAGGACGGTGTGTATCTCTCGGGATGAACACCTGTATGAAGGTCTGAGGCTCTGTTGCTGAACGGACTTATAGATTACATATACAACCAATAGTAGGTCAATTCCATCATGGCTTGTGAGGTTTTTAGAGACGCCTCAGAAAGCGATGTAAATCAGGGGTTCTGACTGAAGAAATGTGAAATATATTTGCAATTCTTGTTTACATGGGTGACTGTGAAAATCTTTAGAGGGAATGAATGTGAGTGTTTCCCTTTGTGATGCTACTAGAGTAGGGGACAGTTGCGGGAAAGGTGTGGAGGAATAAGGCTTGTGTGATTGAGAGGATAAGTGAAAGAAAGCGAAATTCGGCCATTCCTGGTTGAAAAAGGACAGGGTAGTGAATGTGTGAGGATGTCACTGTGTGTTCATCTGAGCGTGCAGGTTCGTACTGTCCTCCCACTGACATGTCAGTTTAGTCCCCCAAGTGACTAACAGTTGCTCCAGGGTTTCCCTGGTGGAAAGTTATTCTGAGTTCCCTGCCCCTTCCTTGAGGCCACTCCTTTTGTATTCCTCAGCAGAAGCTTTCGTACTAACTAGTCCTTCTGTCCAGTATCCTTTCCTGAGAGAGGAAGGGGACAGTGACATCCGTAGACACTGGGCTGAGCAGCTCAGCAGCCTCGCTTATTTAAGCTCAGATCCCACCTGTGTGTGTTTCTTACCGTCTTCATTAGGACGGGGACGCTTGGATGGAGAGTCGTCCTGTGTTATGTAGTCAGAGAGTACACTCTTGCCGATTTCTCTCTCACTAGAGGCTTCGATCTGCACCCCTGATTCAGTCATAGGAGATGGAGTAAAAAAAAAAATGTTAAGTTGGAAATTATCCGGGTCTGTAACAAAAAGAAATATACATATTGCTGGTGATATTATACATGAGTCTTCAGTACCGCGCATGACTCTTGCTGTCATAGAAGGTAAGGTGACTTTCCCATCTGACATTTCATATGAAAGCCTCTCTACTCCAAAATACATAGTAACACATATTAAAATATCGTGTTTGATGGAATTCAGTGTGATGACTCATCTATCATAATATTTTGAGGTCTTTTGAGATATCAGAACCTTAGAATCACACCTGAAAGGTAGTTTGCTGCAACTACAAGTTGGGTGTACGACTGGACATGTTGTACACTACCTCAGTCTATGCCTAGGACCTACCATGCTGCGCCTCTCATAAGTCCCGTGTCTTTTCACATAATCATGGTAAAGAAACTAGTCCTTGTTTGACTCAGTGCCATAGTCTCCCACGTTTCTCTCATAAAACTCTCATCCCCTCAGTCCCCGTCCATTATTTTCACACACATTACACTGTTCTTCTCTGTTCTCCTTGTCCGTTTCCAGTCCTCTAAGTGGTTACCCCATAGTTAGTGCTTTCAGTGCTGATCACAAGAAAGAAGATGCAGAAGCTTTCAGAGCATTCTTTTTTCTTGGGCAGCCTTGTGCTGAGTTCTGGGCTGAACTGTGCAGCTCATATCTGTGCTCTGTCTAGGCGCCACGTCCTGTTGCATGCTATTCAGTAGTTCCTCCTTACCAGCACCTATCAGGTCATCGGGAGAGGCAAGGAAAATTGTGTCACCTGAAGGAGCAGAGACTTCCCGAACATGCTGGGATTGAAGCGCTGCCACTGCCTTGTAATGCTGCTTCAGGGAATCACCTTGTAAGTTCAAGCCTGCAGAGAAATTAAGTAGCAACAATAAGGGAGTGGTCCCTGGATGTTATTTGTGTATCTATCGGTCCATGGGACAAACAGTAGCAGTCTGCTTTGTGACAAGTTGAGTGAAACTTCATGGGTCGATCTTCATGGTTAGCGAATATGTTTTCTAGGGAACTTTTAAATTCAGAAGGGTATATATTGTGTCAGTGAGTACCATTGGTGCTTGGGTTTTGCATATGATGCTTCTCTGTAAATGGGATAGAGACTGGTGTTTTCTCTCTTCCGAATCATCGAATGATATAACTACACACTTTCCTTCAGCTGTCCTCACAGGAATTTCTAACACAGTGATTGTTTTTCTACAATGTAAGTAAAATGGAAAGCATATCAGTTCTTCTAGCATAGAAAGACCAAGGAGCCCCCTTTGTGCTCTAGACACTTCCGGTGGAATGGGATACAGGAATCTCTGGGATTATTATTATTATTATTATTATTTTCTGAAGTTGGAAAAGGGGAGGCAGTCAGACAGGCTCCCGCATGCGACCGACCCGACCGGGGTCACCCAGCATGCCCAGCAGTGGGCGAGGCTCTGCCCAAGTGGGGCGTTGCTCTGTGGAGACCAGAGCCATTCTAGCGCCTGAGGCAGAGGCCATGGAGCCATACTCAGCGCCCGGGCCAACTTTGCTCCAATGGAGCCTTGGCTGCGGAAGGGGAAGAGAGAGAGAGAGAGGAAGGGGACGGGGAGGGTTGGAGAAGCAGATGGGCGCCTCTCCTGTGTGCCCTGGCCGGGTATTGAACCCGGGACTCCTGCACGTCAGGCCGACGCTCTACCACTGAGCCAAGCGGCCAGGTGCCTGGGATTTTAATTAATGAAACATTTTGATGTAGTGCTTGCGTTTCGATGAAATAAAATTCAAAGGGGAGAATACATGGAATATGTGCGTTTTCTCTTTAGTAATAATGAACGCCATGTCATATAGGAGCACGTGAAGTGACAGTACTTCTGTATGTGCTTTTTCACCAGTGTGTCTGTGATATATGTGACTGGACTGGTTTCTGTGGTAGAACTCTGCAGGAATGAGCATGTAGCATTGTATGTATGTTCTGCAAGAGCAGAGTGTACATATTAAAAAATACCTCGTGAGCTCTTTGGTGGTCATAAGAGGTGATGGTGAATGAGTGTGTGCATGTGTGTTATATGATGTGACAGCACATGGGAACAGTGCAGGAGTGAGACCGGTTAGCATAGTGAGAAGGTAAGTCTTAGTGCAGATAGGACGGTGTGTATCTCTCGGAATGAACACCTGTATGAAGGTCTGAGGCTCTGTTGCTGAACGGACTTATAGATTACATATACAACCAATAGTAGGTCAATTCCATCATGGCTTGTGAGGTTTTTAGAGACGCCTCAGAAAGCGATGTAAATCAGGGGTTCTGACTGAAGAAATGTGAAATATATTTGCAATTCTTGTTTACATGGGTGACTGTGAAAATCTTTAGAGGGAATGAATGTGAGTGTTTCCCTTTGTGATGCTACTAGAGTAGGGGACAGTTACGGGAAAGGTGTGGAGGAATAAGGCTTGTGTGATTGAGAGGATAAGTGGAAAGAAAGCGAAATTCGGCCATTCCTGGTTGAAAAAGGACAGGGTAGTGAATGTGTGAGGATGTCACTGTGTGTTCATCTGAGCGTGCAGGTTCGTACTGTCCTCCCACTGACATGTCAGTTTAGTCCCCCAAGTGACTAACAGTTGCTCCAGGGTTTCCCTGGTGGAAAGTTATTCTGAGTTCCCTGCCCCTTCCTTGAGGCCACTCCTTTTGTATTGCTCAGCAGAAGCTTTCGTACTAACTAGTCCTTCTGTCCAGTATCCTTTCCTGAGAGAGGAAGGGGACAGTGACATCCGTAGACACTGGGCTGAGCAGCTCAGCAGCCTCGCTTATTTAAGCTCAGATCCCACCTGTGTGTGTTTCTTACCGTCTTCATTAGGACGGGGACGCTTGGATGGAGAGTCGTCCTGTGTTATGTAGTCAGAGAGTACACTCTTGCCGATTTCTCTCTCACTAGAGGCTTCGATCTGCACCCCTGATTCAGTCATAGGAGATGGAGTAAAAAAAAAAAATGTTAAGTTGGAAATTATCCGGGTCTGTAACAAAAAGAAATATACATATTGCTGGTGATATTATACATGAGTCTTCAGTACCGCGCATGACTCTTGCTGTCATAGAAGGTAAGGTGACTTTCCCATCTGACATTTCATATGAAAGCCTCTCTACTCCAAAATACATAGTAACACATATTAAAATATCGTGTTTGATGGAATTCAGTGTGATGACTCATCTATCATAATATTTTGAGGTCTTTGAGATATCAGAACCTTAGAATCACACCTGAAAGGTAGTTTGCTGCAACTACAAGTTGGGTGTACGACTGGACATGTTGTACACTACCTCAGTCTATGCCTAGGACCTACCATGCTGCGCCTCTCATAAGTCCCGTGTCTTTTCACATAATCATGGTAAAGAAACTAGTCCTTGTTTGACTCAGTGCCATAGTCTCCCACGTTTCTCTCATAAAACTCTCATCCCCTCAGTCCCCGTCCATTATTTTCACACACATAACACTGTTCTTTTCTGTTCTCCTTGTCCGTTTCCAGTCCTCTAAGTGGTTACCCCATAGTTAGTGCTTTCATTGCTGATCACAACAAAGAAGATGCAGAAGCATCTAGGTTCTTTCTGTCCCAGGCCACCTTGTGCCGACCTATGGACCGAATTACTCAGCTCATTGCTGGGGTTTTTCTATATCCGACCTTCTCTTTGCAGCCTACTTAGGAGTTTCTCCTTACCAGCACCGTTTATGTGGTCTTTAGAAGAGATGCAGGATAAGTTGTCCGATGATACACCAGTAGCCTCCTTTGCTTCCTTGTCTTTAGTTACGGCCACTGCCGTATGTCCATGCTGCAAATCATCTTGTAAAGGTACTGAGAATTTACATAATAATTATAAAGATGTTTTCTATGTTTCTTATTTTTGTAATTATCTGCACATTAAACAATAGAGTTTACTATGTGACATGTTCAGTGAATACACTTGGCCTCCATCTTTGAGGATAGTGAAATAGGGTTTCTATGATACTTCTAAATATACAATAATAGATATCATGTCATTATATATCAAGAATGACTGGGTTTGCTTAAAATAGGTAAATGGAACAGAGACTGTTGTCTTCTTTCTACCTGAACATAGAACTATATTTTATTATTAGCTTCCCTTGCAGGTAGTTCTGACAGTGTGATCATATTTCTATATGGAAAAATGAATAGAAAGGCCATTTTCCCCTTTCAGTCATATCCATAGCAACCTCATATGTGCCCCTCAAAGATCCTCTCTTTCCTAGATGATTGGGATATTTATAGCTCAGTGTCTATTCCAAAGTTACATTTAGTGATAACAAAGTTTCGTTTCCTTCAACTCAGGCCCATGAATTTTCTCATGGAAGAGATTTGCCTGACTGGTTTTCATGTATTTGTGATTTGTTAAGTAAATAATAAATGGGTTCATTTGTGTATTTTTCACTCCAGCCTAATCTACTTAATGAAATAGAGGCATAATATGTATTTGAGATGCAAATAATTGGACCTGGTGCATAATTAGTGGACAATTATACTAGATAATAATTTTTATCTTTCCCTGTCTAATTTATGCATCTCTATGTGTGCATATAGGAATAGGGGTGAGAAAGTATGTTTACATATCTCATAGTTTATACTCAATAACATCTATAAATAGGCAGTTTTTTAAAGTAAGATGAGGAGAGCCTTCCTCAAAGTCCACTGGAGGATGCAGAAACAAGTTGGAAAAGTCAATTTTCTTTAGTATGTGAGCCACCACTTGGAACTATGGGGTTGGCTCCATTCTATTCCCCTCCCACCACTGAGCAATGGCTCTTCCTCATAGCAGTTACTTGTTTACTTTTAATCTCCATAGTAACCAAACTGAGTTTTCTGTTTAAGGGGTATTTTGTGTTTATGTATGTTTGTGTATAAGCATTCCAGTTTTTTCTTGTATTTCACATAGAGGCCTCACATTTACATATTCATGGTCTAAAACAAAACAATTCATTCTTACTCCTGATTAAAAAAATTTCTTATGTCAGTATACTCATTCCTATACAATCTAAGTGTTCAAAGTTCTTTTTCTTTTTTATAATTTTCTTCTCACCTCTACTCTATGAGCCAGGCTTTCTTCTTAACAGGAGAAAGTACTATTGGAAAACTAGTAATAACATTATTTTTTTTCTTTAATTTTTGAGAGAGAAAGAGACAGAGAGAGGCACAGATAGGGACAGACAGATAGGAAGGGAGAGATATGGGAAGCATCAGTTCTTTATTATGGCACTTTACTTGTTCATTGATTGCTTTCTCTTATGTGCCTTGCCCTGGGGGCTCCAGCCGAGCCAGTGACTCCTTGCTCAAGCCAGTGACCATGGCTGCCCATGCTCAAGTCAGCATCCTTGGGCTTCAAAACCAGTGACCTTTTGGCTCATGCCAGTGACCATGGAGTCATGTCTATAATCCCATGCTCAAGCCAGCAACACCGCCCTCAAGCTGGTGAGCCTGCACTCAAGCCGGCGACCTCAGGGTTTCGAAAACAGGTCCTCTATGTCTCAGGGTGATGCTCTATCCACTGTACCACTGTCTTGTCAGTGTAACAACATCATTCTTAATCAATGCCTTTAGGCAGAAATCAAATAAAGCCAAATACATTTTCTAATAAATATCATACCAATCAACCGTTATGTCAATGACAAAAGAACCCAGAGAGACATGGTACAGGTAGCACAAGCTCTAAGCAACAGTGACAAGGACCCAGCCATCTGAGTTTTCTCCATTCTCAAAAAAAAAACAAAAAAAACCAGCATGCACACATCTTCCTCTCTCCCTCCTCTCTCTCTCCCTTTCTCCCTCCATTTTTTCCCCTCTCTATCTCCTTTGCTCCCTCTCTCTCCTCTGTCATAACAACTAGGAATTCTCTCTCTTTAGAAAGCAGTCCCTGGCTACCCCATGCCCAGAGAGTGTGCTTAACGCCTACCTCTTGATACTTTCGCAGATTTGATGGAATATCTGCTGTTCCAACGTTTCTTTTTTCGTTTAGGCTTCATGGTTCAACTCATTAAAGAGTCTTTCTAAGCAGGTACCTTTCTCCTGCTAACTCTACTTTGAGAGTGTCAGTTGGTCGTGACAATGAACTAAAATACAAGTACAGTCAATATAAACAAATTAAAATCAATAACAAGTCACTTGAGAGAGCTATCTCCTCACCAACTCACTGTTCTGACCAGTGCTTAGCACAGACCAGGACTGTTATTGCTAAGGCGTCAGCAGTGTTCCGTGACCTCGGCATGACATCACTAGCCCATCAGCAGTATTCTATGGCCTTGGCATGATGATGTGCACTCCCGGGAGCCAGCTAATATTCTCAGGACTACAGAACCACTGTCACTCCCACTGACTAGAGTGGCTCCTTTGATCCAATGGAAATTCTACCATGAACTTTAAAACTACCATGAATTTTAAAAAATATTTTTCTTGATATCAAAACTAGAGGGTAGATGACTTGGATTCAACCAAGGAAATGATTTTATGTGTCTAGGGTAACCACACTACTAAATTACCTAAATGGTGAGACTAAGCCCTACCTGAAA
>NW_027095488.1:0-50351 GCF_036850765.1 Saccopteryx bilineata | reverse complement strand
GGTTTCAGAGCTAGTATAAGGCGCAACTAAGCCTGAAACCAAGATATAACAAATGGGAATAAACATGCTCTTACTCCCTTTGCTGTGCTGTCATAAAATGCCTTATAAACACACACTGGTATGAGTTAATAATTGTTCTCTAATTTCTTCCCATAAATAAAAATGCCTAATTTGAATGTAAAGCAAACAGAACTCCTATAACTGGTGGTGGGAATGTAAAATAAAATGGCACAACTACTATGGGAAGCTAAACACATGCAAACCCAATGATCTAGCAATTCCACCCTAAATTTATACTCAACAGAAACACATCCAAATGTACACTAAGAGACATGTACAAGAACATACATACCTATTCATAAACTGTTAAAACTAATAAATGAATTCAGCAAAGTTGCAAGATAAAAAATCAACATATAATAATCAGTTGCATTATATTAACAAACTACTCAAAAAATTTTAAGCAATCCAATTTATTATAGCATCAAAAAGAATAAAGTACTTAAGAAAAAATTTAACCAAGGTAGATCATATACACTGAAAACTGTAAGACACTGAGTAAAGAAACTGAAGATGACATAAATAGAAAGAGATTTCATGCTCATGGACTTGAAGAATTAATCTTGTCAAAATGTCTATGTTACTCAAAGCAATCTACAGATCAAAGCAATGCAACTTTCACTGAAAAATCCTAAAATTCATATGGAACCACAAAAGAGCCCAAATTACCAAAGCAATCTTGAGCTGGAGTCATCACACTTCTCGATTTCAAACTACTTTACAAAACTGTAAAAATCAAAACAGTACAGTACTGGTATAAAAACAAGACACACAGAACAGAGAAACAGAATCATGAACCCATACATAAACCCAAGCATATAGGACCAACTAATCTTCAAAGAAGGCACCAAGAACACATAATGGGGAAAGGATAGTTTCTTCAATAAATGGTGTTGGGAAAACTGGACAGTCACATGCAAAAGAATGAAATCAGACCCCTACCTTACAGCATACATAAAAATCAAGTAAAAATAAAGACTTGAATGGAAGAACTACAACCATAAAACTCTCTAGAAGAAAACATAGGAATGCCCTTCCTGACATTGGTCTTAGGGATATTTTTTCTTCTTTAATTTGACAACAAAAGCACAAGCAAAAGTAAAAAAGTGGGACTACATCAAACTAAACAGCTTCTGCACAGCAAAAGAAATATTCAACAAAATGAAAAAAGTAACCTATGGAATGGGAGAAAATATTTCTAAACCATATTTGATAAGGAGTTAATAGCATCTATATATAATATATATATTATACATATATATTATATATATATATATATGGAACCCCCTTGTGCACTCTTGGTGGAAATGTAAATTGGGATAGCCACTATGAAACACAGTATAAAGGTCCTTCAAAAAGTAAAAAATAAAACAATTATATGATCCAGCAATCCTACTTCTGGGTATATAGTCAAAAATGATGATATCACTATCTAGAAAAGATATCTACATTCCCATATTCATTGCAGTATTACTCCTAACAGCCAAGACATAAAAACAATCTAAGTGTCCATCAACACATGAATGGATGTATACAGTGGAATACTATTTAGCTATAAAAAAGGAAACCCTGTCATCTTTGACAACCTTGAGGGTACTGTGCTACTCAAAGTAAGTTAGAGACAAAAACTGTATAGATGTTATTCCACTTACATGTGGAATCTAAAAAATTTGTACTGGCCTGACCTGTGGTGGCGCAGTAGATAAAGCATAGACCTAGAACGCTCAGATTGCCAGTTTGAAACCCTGCTTGCTTCCTGCTCCTCCCCCCACTTCTCTCTCTCTCCTCTCTAAAATAAATAAATAAAATCTTTTAAAAAATTAAATTTAATTTAAAAAATAAAAGGATTGTACTATCAGGAACAGAGTACAGGGTGATGGGTGGGGAAAACAGGAGATGCTGGTCAAAGGGTACAGACTTTATGTTATAAGATGAGTAAGTTCCAGGGATCTCATGGACAGCACAGTGACTACAGTTAACAATACTGTATTGTACACTTAAAAACTGTTGAGAGTAAAGCTTTAATATTGTCACCGAAACAACAACATGGTAATTCTGCAAGGTAAAAGATATGTTAACTGACCTTTCTGTGGTAAGCATTTCATTACATACATATTTAATATCATCACATTGTATACCTTAAACTTATATAGTGATTTATCTCAATTATAACTCAATAAAACGGAAGAAAAAAGTTAAATGAATCTGTATAGATAATCCAAACTGGGTATCATACAAAATCACTTGGAATAGGCATATCTTTTTACGGATAGCAATAATAATTATTAAATTTAATTCTCTAGTGTTTATACAACATGCTAAGGTAATGAGGAAGTATACACACACACACTCACAAAATAGGGAAAACAATCTTCAATTTCAAGTGGGCTGTGCGTAGTGTGGTGATTGCTGGGGGTCGGGGAGGAGGTTGTGGGGGGATAAGTGGTGACAGGCAGAGATACCTTGGGGTGGGGAACACATGTTACAGTGTACAGTGTGTTTTAGAATTGTGCACCTAAAACTGGTATAAATTTGTTAACCCGTGTCAAACCAATAAATTCAATAAGGAGGAAAAAATACATAAAACAGGCTGTGTGTGATTTTAAAATATTCTGCCACTAAATTCTTTAATAATAATCTATCTACCTGGATTTAAATAAAAACCTAAGATGTAACACAATACATATGATTCTAGAACAAAATCTAAAACTAGTTTTACAGATTTTTCTGAAATAAATTATTCTCACAAACTCACGTCAAGGTGCTCAAACTATATTGTGGAAGGTTATCAAAACTATAAGAAGAGCACTGCTTTATCAAATAAACTGCTATGCTACTTGCTCTTTAAAATTTATATGCATATATTACAACTAGTACACAAGCTGCTTCTGATTGTAATGAGGATAATCTATGACCAACCAATGAAAATTAAATTGACAAGTAAAAATCTTTATTATTAGCCACATAAAACACTAAATTTCAAATCCAAATAATGACTCTACTATTATATCTCATTAGTTCTCCAACTGCTGTCCTAGATGCTGACAATGAAACCATGGAGTACATACACAATGCAAGACTGGTTAATAGTATAATGAAAGTGCAAATAAAGTACTTAGAAAGTATCAGATAGGGCCACTGCCTACCAGAAGCTTTCATACCAAGAGCAAAGTCAAAATATTTTTTTTGTTTTTTGGGGTTTTTTTGTATTTTTTCTGAAGCTGGAAACAAGGAGAGACAGTCAGACAAACTCCCGCATGCGCCCGACCGGGATCCACCCAGCAAGCCCACAAGGGGCTACGTTCTGCCCATCAGGGGGCGATGCTCTGCCCCTCTGGGGCGTCGCTCTGCCGGGCCAGAGCCACTCTAGCGCCTGGGGCAGAGGCCAAGGAGCCATCCTCAGCGCCCGGGCCATCTTTGCTCCAATGGAGCCTTGGCTGCGGGAGGGGAAGAGAGAGACAGAGAGGAAGGGGGCGGGGTGGAGAAGCAAATGGGCGCTTCTCCTGTGTGCCCTGGCCGGGAATCGAACCCGGGTCCCCCGCACACCAGGCCGACGCTCTACCACTGTGCCAAACTGATTTCAGTTTACGTAGTTTTTTTTTTTTTTAAAAAAAGGTATCTAATTATTGGATATACTATGTTAATAATTGCTTATTTTAAAATCTAGACCCCATAAAAACTAGCATTTAATTTCCTTTCAATTTAAACCTGTCACACTTTACTGAGGAAACAGGATCTCATCTCTTGAAATCTTTTGAAACAAGAACAGGTAAGTAATCTGCAAACATGCAAAGGGAGGAACTACAAACATAGGACTGTCTTTGGAGAGAGCATAATGTACCGGGAGGAATAAAAGAATTCTTCAAAGGCAGCCTGTAAGAGGAAGATCTCATGTCCTTACCTCAAGTAAAACTGAAATTTAGAGAGATTTTTTAGTCTGCATATACCATGTACCATTACTGTTTGCTATTTTCCTATCAATAAAAAAGAACTCAAAATCAAAAGAGGTTAAAAATAGGCTGACCAGGCAGTAGTGCAGTGGATAGAGCATCGAACTGGGACACAGAGGACGCAGGTTCGAGACCTCAAGGTTGCCGGCTTGAGTGCAGGCTCACCAGCCTGAGCGTGGGATCATAAACGTGACCCCATGTACACTGGCTTGAGCCCAAAGGTTGTTGGCTTGAAGCCCAAGGTCACTGGCTTGAGCAAGGGGGTCATTCACTCTGCTGTAGCCCCCTTCCCAGTCAAGGCACATATGAGAAAGCAATCAATGAACAACTAAGATGCCGCAATGAAGAACTGATACTTCTCATCTCTCTGTCTATCCCTATCTGTCCCCTGCGCACGCTCTCTATCACAAAAAAAAATAAAGGTAAAAAGAAAATTCAATGAGTAAATAATAAATAGATTCTGCTTTTAACATCGAAGAAAAATGAGCTTTCAAGAGAGGTAAAATTAAGATGCGTATAGTGTCCAAAAAACTGAGGACACAAAATTTAGTTTATAATAAAACTATCAACTTAATGTTAAAGAATCAGGGATGAACTGGCTGCAGAAGAAAAAGGTGATCAATTGTTAATCCTTAAACTACCACAAAACTAGAGGGAACTGGGCCTCTTTACATTAAATAAGTATATATACATATATAGTTTTTCACTGTATTTACTGCCATGCTTCCCGAGATCTGGAAGAAATCTGCAGTAGGCCTGGTGGGAGAAGATTAAAGCCTGGCTTATGGAAATGGATTTTAAAATTCAGCAGGAGGGAGCAACAAGCTGCATGATGGTGTAGAATGACTATGTAAGCTTTGGCAAATTAACTCACGTTTTCTTTAAATTAACATAGAGGCATTCATCCAGGTTTTATATACACTTATATAAAATATAAATATGAGTCCCTTAGGTATATACATAGGCTAACATATTGTATATGCTTTGACTTTCACATGACTGCTTACAGAGATTTTTAATGCCTTCTTAGAAAAAGATCTTAGGATTTACATAGTACAAAGAACCCATATAACTTTAGGAGATGACAGAGAATACCATGTTAACCATCCAATAATCTTGCAGTAGTGAAACCTCCTTGAATGAAATGCTGTTCATTCCCTCCTTCTTAATAGCAAGAGCAGAGAGCAATGTCCACTACAGCTGCTCACTGAAACCTTCAGATTTACTCTTCTGAGTATTCTGGACAGGTTAACAGAATTAGAATCTCTAAAACAGCTAGGTTCAAGTGCAAGCTAAGACGTGTACGTGTTCCTCTACAGAAGAGGTACAGACTCTTTTAAAGCAAAGTATCTGGTTGGCATAGATCTAAAAACAATTCAGGAATTAAATGCATGCACCATGTTAAATAATAACTATTATTTATTCCACTGGCAAAGACCACAAAAAAAAGTCAATAGTAGACAAAAAGAAAACCTCGATATCTGTCAAGCTGTTTACTTTTGGTATTAAAAATAAGTATTTTTAAATTCTATTTATAAAATATACCAAAAGTAATGTGCCTCAATCACCCCCCTACAATTTTATCACATACTTTAAGAAAATTTAAATGAATAATTATCAGATTAATATTAAATCAATAATCACAATGAGCTTTAGTTTAAAATTCATCATCAGTGAGCCTCATCAGGTGGTGGTGCAATGGATAGAGCATCAGCCTGAGATTATGAGGACCCAGGCTTGAAAGCCTGAGGTCCCCAACTTGAGCGTGGGTTCATCCAACTTGAGCTCGGGCTCATCAGTTTGAGCATGGGGTAACTGGCTTGAGAGTGGGCTCACAGACATGACCCCATGGTCACTGGCTCAAGCAATGGGTCACTGGCTCAGCTGTAGTCCCCCGCCCCCCAGTCAAGGCACATATGAGAAAGCAATCAATGAACAACAAAGGGGCCACAACTATGAGTTGACGCTTCTCATCTCTCTCCCTTCCTCTCTGTTTGTCTGTCTTTCATTCTTTCTTGCTACTAATAAAATCCATCAATGAATAATAATTTACTGAGTAAGCACTATATTAGGCACATAAAAAACTCAACTACTTAATATAATGGGCTCAGAATAGAATGGATGACTTATTTGGAAAAGTGTCATCTCAATTAAGTATACTTATGGAGTGGTTAGATTGCCAAAATGTCAGGAATGACCCAGACAGTTTCTAGTTCTACCACAACAGATACTCATCACTTTTGCAATAAAATAACATAGATCCAAGTCTGCAGATTAAATGAAACATTTTTCCAACTATATATCCACATTCATCCAAGAATTATAGACAAATGCCATTATAAAGAGCCTCTGCATAAAAGAAGTGTCACAGTGCAAATGATGTGGCTTCTCCTATGTGATGAACTCTAGGTCTTGCTTCCATTCCCAGCAAAATGGCAAAATTCCCAATAGCAGCTCTAAGCCCAGAGCAAATTTCTCCTCTGTGGGAAAGGCAATGCAAAATCTACTATACAAAATTCTATATAAGAAAACTGTGCCTAACCAACTGTTTCAGAGAAGAGAAAAAATTATTATATAAAGTCCTAACATGATGTTATTTTCATAATACAAAGCTAAATTATAAAGGAAGCTAAAATAATAAAGAAAGAAAAAAGCTTGGTCAATTTCCTGGGCTTCATGCTAATATAGGTCTTACTTAGCATTTTCATAAGTGAACTGAAAAAAAATTCTCCATATGTTGAACAGAAATAAAATTTTGCATCTAAAAATATATTTAACTGTGTAGACAGGATCAATGTAATTAGTAAAGGGTTTGTGAATGGGCAGAAAAGCAACAAAGATTATTCAAAGGTATACAAAGACTTGTAGAAAAATTTTAATATATTGTATATATTTATGATAATGAGTTATGCAATACAGTGTGAAATAAGATCCAAGAACCTTATAGATCTGTCAGTGAAGATATCAACTAATGCCTGCTGCACATAAAAATACTGGGCCTCATCCAAAAGAATATTTTAAATATGACAGGAGATGTTTTATCCTATATATATATAATATCATATATATTAATATATATCATGTGCCTATAACTAGAATACTAAATATAGTGCTAGTCACTGTACCTTAGAAAAGGCTTAATGGGCTAGAAATGGATAGATATGTGTTTACTTATATAAATATAATCATATATATATTAAAGAAAAAACAACTAAATCTAATACAAATACCCTTATGATCTTGAAAAAAATGAAATACACAGTAAATATATATATATATATATGTCTTTGAGGCTTAATATATATTAGTATGGAATTCAAATAATGCTATTTTTCATTGTTTATTCCACTTTGGTCTATTTGAGGGAGTTGTCTTTGTTCATGTTTACCTTTGTCTTGTATGATTTTCAGAGAAAAGGCAGAACTTAAATTTTCGACCACTTCCAATGTACCATGTTCTAGGACTAAAGAATAAGTTTTAAAAAGAAATTTTTAAATATCTATGTAGAAAAAAAAAGGATTTTAAGTTGCCCTAAAAGTTAATTTACCTTTCTTCACTGAAGCGACGCCCAATCTTGACTGTACACTTGTCCTGGGGGAGGCATGCTGCTAGTAGAGGAACTGTCCGCAACACTTTGCTTTCCTGTAATTAAAAAATTAATTAACATGTAGATTTTATTTTACTTAGACAAACACAGTTTTAAACATTTATGATGAACATCTGATTCATAACATACAGAATTTTCATATCTTTCAGACCAGTTTTTAATAAAAAGGACTATAGTTTCTCTGATTTATCAGTAGTAAATATACTACAGATATAGTTTTTAATTCTACCTGGGTATGTTTAGAGGTTGATCAAAACAAGATAACATCAAATCATGGTTAAAATAATAAAAAATATAAGTTTGGCCTGACTGGTGGTAGTAGTGGATAGAGCATCAACTTGGGACACTGAAGTCCCAGGTTCAAAACCCCAAGGTCACCAGTTGGAAGACAGGCTCATCTGGCTTGAGTGCAGGGTCACAAGCTTGAGCACAGAATCATCAACATGATCCCAAGGTCGCTGGCTTGAGCCCAAAGGTTGCTGGCTTGAGCAAGGAGTCACTGGCTTGACTCAAGCCCCCTACCCTGCCATCAAGGCACATATGAGAAGCAATCAATGAACAACTAAAGTGACGCAATTACAAGTTGTTGCTTCTCATCTCTCTCCCTTCCTGTCTCTCTCTCTCTAAAAAATAAGTAAATTCATGTTTAACCAAATCCAATTATTTATTCTAAAAAACTTTTTATTCCAATAGTAATTAAATTTTCTAGAATGTAATCTCGAAGATAACTGCCTAGATATTTATGCCCAGAAAGCAAGGAACTGTTCAAAACTAGACAATGGAGCATATCAATGGCACACAGAAGCCAGTCTTAAAGAGCTCCCAATGGCCAGACTGGAACAATTTGAGCAACAAAATAAGTAACACAGTATTTGGATTATAACAAAGTATAAAATATAAAGCCCAAGCTGACACAAATAAGTAAATGGGAGAAAAGAGACAAACCTTCCTTATAGAAAGAATTTCCAATAATAAATATAAATACTTCCCATTCAAGGGAGTGGAGCTTAATCTCTCCCTCTTACTTGAGTATGGGCTAAATATATAACCTTACTTCCAAAGAATAAAGAGGATGGACATGGAAGAAAAATTACTTTAGAGTAGAGAAATCTGGTGACCATTTCTATAAATTCCATTAACTATCACAAGTATTTCTTTTCTTCAATGTCCTACCATCCAACACTGAAAACTACCTTTCATGTCACAGAATTCTATGCTTTATCTCAGTAGAGTAAGGTGATTAGCTATTCTGCCTTAGCCTCCTAGCTTTCTTGGTTATCTTCATTTACAATGCTCAGTCACTCTCTGGCTTTCTTCATTGGCCCAAGTAGGAATATCTGCTTCAACAAATAAGTAACAGAGCCCCTTTCTACTCGGCCTACCTACATCCAGCCCAACATTATCAATTTATATAATTCTGTTTATATGTATCTTCACAGTGAATATTTTGACTACTATAAAAAATGACAATGCTCTTAAAGAATATCAAACACTACTTACATTAGGAATATTATTTACTCAGCAAATTAACACATAGAACCATAATGTTACATATAAATTTACTATAATAGGTAAAAATAAATAAATTTATAATTAAATTACTTTAATACCAGAAAAGAAAAAGTATTGCACCCCTCTCCCCCCCATCCCCATGGAAGCTATTCTGAGCCTGCATGTTTGTAGTGAGCTATGGGCATGAGTCTATCTTTCACAGTAATTACATTTTTAAAGTTGTCTCAAAAATAAGACCTACTTCAAGAGATGCAAAGTGAAATTTAGAAGATGAGGAAGAGAGGGTAAAACCAGTTACTGTGCCTGGAAATACATGATAATCAGGATAAAAATAAGTGCAACACACCCAAATACAGGATAACAGTTCATGTAACCAACAGAGATATCATTTGTTAGATTGCTTGTGCCCATATAGAAGGATGTATGAAAGTCTGTGCAGCTTATGCTCATGAACTCCCAAAGCGTGCTCTAAAGGTTGGCTGCATCACATTGTACTGGTCTGGTGCTGGCCTGCAGGCTTCTCAACACATTTGAAATGGACAAGATCTCTGAAGGTCAAATGGAGGTGACTAAGACGAATACAATTTGGAAAGCACCAGGTTGATGGTCAACCTGGTGCCTTCACCTGCTATTTGGATGCAGGGCTCTCCAGAACTACTACTAGAAATCAAGTTTTGGGGAGGTGTGAATAGAGTCTTGTCTATCCTCATAGTATCAAATGATTCCCTGGTTATGATTCAGAGAGCAAGGAATTCAATGCAGAAGTACATTGGAAGCACATCATGGGTCAGAACACTGCAGGGTGTATATGTTACCTACAAAGAATCAACATTAGAGTAGCTAAAGTTAAGAATCAAATCAGTAATTTGGAAGATAAAGCAGAAAACACCCAATCAGAACAGCAAAAAAGAAAAAAAGAATCCAAAAATATGAAAAGATTTTAAGGGGTCTCTGGGACAACATCCAGCATACCAACATTCACAACATAGGGGTGCCAGAAGGAGAAGAGAACAAGAAATTGAAAACCTATTTGAAGAGTGAATGACAGAAAACTTACCTAATCTGGTGAAGGAAGTAGACATACAAGCCCAGGAAGCATACAGAATCCCAAACAAGATAAACCAAAAGAGCCCCATATTAAGATACAACATAATTAAAATGCTAAAGGTTAAAGATGAAGAGAAAATCTTAAAAGTAGCAACAGAAAAGCAGTTAGTTACTTATAAGGAAGTTCCCAAAAGACTGTCAGCTGATTTTTCAACAGAAACTGCAGATCAGAAGGGACTGGCACAAAATATTCAAACTGATGACATGCACAGACCTACAACCAAGATTACCTAACAAAGCTACTATTTAGAATCCACAAACAGATAAAGAGCTTCCCCAACAAGAAAAGCTAAAGTTCATAGCCACCACACCAATATTACAAGAAATATTAAGGATACATCTTTAAGAAGAAGGGAATGAAGATTAAAAATACAAATAATAAAATGGCAATAACTACATATCTATGAAAAATCACTTCAAATGTAAATCAAGACATTAAAAGACATAGGGTGGCTAAATGGATAAGAAAACATGACCCTTGCATATGATGCCTACCAGACACTTACTTCAGATCAAAAGACCAAATAGACTGAAAGTAAAAAGTTGGAAAAAAGACATTTCATGAAAATGAAAACAAACAAAAAAGAGCTGAGGTAGCAATACTTCTACCAGACAAAACAGACTTTTAAGAAAGGCTCTATATCAAGAGACAAAGAAGGACCCAGCAATTCTACTTGTGGACATTTATCCGAAAAACCCAAAAAACTAAATTGAAAAGATCTATACACCTATATGTTCATTGCAGCATTATTTACAATAGCCAAGATATGAAGCAACCTAAGTGACCACCAGTGAATTAATGGATAAAGAAGTGGTGCAAATATGCAATAAACGAAATGTGACTCAGCCATAACAAAGGATACCTTGCTATCTGCAACAACATGGATGGGCCCAGGGGGTACTGAGCAGAGTGAAATAAGTCAGACAAAGAAAAACAAATGCCATATGATTTCACTTGTATGTAGAATCTAAAAAACAAAATATACAAACAAAACGAAAGCAAACTCATAAACACAAAGAACATTTTGACAATAGCCTGATGGGAGGGGGGTCGGGGACACAGATGAAAAAGGGGAAGGTATTAAGAAGTACAAAATGGTAGTTACAAAACAGTCGTGGGGATATAAAGTGTAACATAGAAAATATAGCCACTAATACTGTAATAACTATGTATAGTGTCAGATTGGTACGAGATATATCAGGGTGATCTCTTCATGAGTTAAATAAATGTCTACTCACTATATTGTACACATGAAACTAATATAATACTGTATTTCAACTTTAATTGAAAAATAAAAATTATTATAAAATAAAAACAGAAATAAAAACAAAAAGTTGAAAGTTTCTTCTATTTTAACAAGACATTAATGAATATAAACTATGATCAAATCATTTAAAAAGCAATGGTTTTCCTAGCTCTTTACTCACAAAAGTCTCATTTTTCCTTCACACAAAATTGTTGAAGTTCTAAATTTCTATACTATCCAAAAATAACTGCTTTTATAAAATAACATCATTTTATCTATTTCCAAAGCATATGGCACTATACTACCATATAATATATAAAAGAAACTATTTTCTCCCAAAGAGAAAGCATTTGTCATTGATTAATTTCCAGAAATGCTGAAGGGCTAGGAGGAATGAGTATGTTCATCTGTGTGCTTCCTCTTATACAATAATATTCTATTTGAAATTCTGTTTTTTACAAAATCTTACCTCTGCCGGATGCTGAATTATGTACAAGTGGGTAGAGATGTGCAGAGGATGCACTGGTAGAAATGGACACAAACACACTTTCTGAGGCCGGCTAAAGGGCAGAAAGAAAAAGAAATGTTTACAATACAATTATAGGGCAAAAACCTAAAACTTGAACATAATCCAATTTCATTATATAAAGATCTGCTAACGTTGCTTTCTTTTAAAATGAAACACTAAGAATGAATTTAATCACTCAGACTTTAAATATGAGAATTTGGGAAAAGATTCAGGTAAATTCTTTACCATCTATATAGATCAAAGTACCTGAAAATATCTTGTCTTAGTATCTGTAGTAGAAGCAAACTCGTAAGTCACCACCACGGTCTTTTCATTCATGAAGCAACACATTCCAAATCAAGAACATATCTCATGTCAAAGAGAAACCTGGCAACTTTTCTAAATCATCTGAATCTGAAGTGGGAGGAAACAATATGATGATAAAATATTAGAACAAAATTATTACCACCTAGAAGAGAGTTCTAATCAAATTTAGGCATCGATCAACAGAGAGTTGACTAATTGTGAAAAGAAACCCAAATAGCAGCCACCAAACTATACTTGGCTAGAATTATACCCACAGAGTGTCCACCTATTTTCTCTTTTGCTATTGTTGATTTTGTTGTTTTTATTTTACTTACTTTTTAGTGCTTTACTGCTGTTTCAGTACCACTTAATACTCATTAAAAAACTCAAATATAATAATAGGGTGTGACTCCCATCTGAGTCTTCCATCCTAGAGCATTCTCTCTAGGGGTAACCAATAATCAGTTTCTTGTGTGTCCTTCCAAAGGAATTGTAGGAACATATACGGATATTTCACCATGAAATCCTATATTTGATATGTGTGTTTATGGTACAAAATTCACCAAGCACCCATATACAGTATATGATGAAAGTAAATTTTCACAACAGATCACTAGTACAGACATATAACATTACAGTAGTATACACGTGAATGTTATAACAAAGGGAATTCACAACAGCATACTAACTACTACAAAACTGGCCACTATCATTTATTTCTGTAATTTTCCTTATGCAGTTATAGCTTAAAGTCAGAAATGTTTATATTAACAAACCATAAAGTGTAAGTAAATTAGTTCAATTATATCTACTACCTTATTTTATAAGAAACTGTCAAACCCATGCTCCTGCTTAAGAAATTATCCACATGGTAATCTTACAGAGAGGTATAAATGTATTTTACAATATGACCATACTCCCCTATCCATCATCAAAACTAAATTGGATGATTAACACACAGAAAACCAATATACTTGCTTTCCAGTGACACAGGAAATGATTTGGTATCATTACTGTGCCCTACACTGAATTTCCTCTCAGGAATGGGAGCAGATTTTAGGAATAAATTCATTCAGTAGTCACAAGAAGAGTAAACACAGAAAGGAGTAGAGAGTGACTCATTTAACTAGGTTTATAGACAAACACATCAAGGGCAATGACTGGAAAAGATTCTTCATTCAGTGGAATAAAGAGAATGAAGCACATTAAACTTCTAAAATTTTAAGTTTCTGACTTTTTCATATGAAACTATATGACTGAAATGTGCAGTTATCAGTAAAATTCTTTTATAAAATGTAATTTCAGATCAGATGAAGCCATTTAAAAATTCAGAATTTAATTTAATATAAACTTAAGTATCTGTAAATTGTATGATTCTAAGAATACAAAAGAATGCAAACAAATAGCAATAAGTCAAATGACCTAGGCAGGAAACGTCAGTATATCAACAGAGCCAAAGGACAGCAAAATCCAATCAAGTCAACAGGCTGGGGGGGAAGCTGCAGATTTCTATGGGTGGCAGAAAACTAGGTAAATAAATAAAAAACATAACAATTTTAGCTCATTATATGATGGTGATGTATAAATCCTTAGTATGATAGTTCAGACAGTGCAAAGACTGCTCTGATATTGGTAGCTTTGAATTTCAAAATTTCATCTCTGATCAAAACGTCTGTTCAGAAAAGTAAGGAGAAAAAACAGCAACAACAAAACCTGTTACCTGGGATTGTAATTTCTTTACTGAGAAGATATCTTTGAACTTTAGGAATATTGAGTTCCACTTCCAGGATGATAGGGAATGTTGCTTCACAGACCCACTCCACAGTGAAAGAAGCAACTGACAAAAATTATTTTTAGAAAACAACTAAAGTCTGGAAATTGTCTTAAGGGCATATTTGAATAAACAAAAAAACAGAGAACGAGATAGGTAAGCAGAGCACACCTGAAGTCAGAACAAATCTCAAAGAGTAGCCACCAAAACTACCTCTACCACAATGAGTATCAGGCTGCTGAGCAATTTATGCCAAAGAGCAGTGTTTTTCAACTACCAACCCATAATTCACGGACTAGTCCTCAAGAAATTTCATGCCAGTCAAAAAAAAGTTAATCACTCTGATTTTATATGAAGATTGTAGACCTTAGTAGAATTTGCTTATGCTCAGAGTAATTTCTGCCTGAGCAGTCCCTGAAATAATTCTCCTATTTTCACCTGTCCCCCAGTGTAAAAAGGTTCAAAACCACTGCCCTAGGGCACTGCATCAAAATGTAGAACAGTCATCTAGTAATTAGTGGAGCCTAACTGGCAGGACCTAATACCAAAAGAAGAAAGCAGCTTTCAGAGAAAGATCTGAAAAAGAGACACTCAAAGAGAACCCTGCTGCCTGACCTGCGGTGGCGCAGTGGGATAAAGCGTCGACGTGGAACACTGAGGTCGCCGGTTCGAAAACTTGGGCTTGCCTGGTCAAGGCACATACAGGAGTTGATGCTTCCTGCTCCTCCCCCTTCTCTCTCTCTCTGTCTCTCTCTCTCTCTCACTCCTCTCTCTCTAAAAAAAAAAAAAAGAGAGAACCCTGCTAAAACCACTGTAATAGTGATTTGCAAAATTGGGCTAATAAAACAAAAATCTCAGAATTGTACACTTTAAAAGGATAAATGTCATGGCATGTGAATCATATTTTAATAAAGCTGTTATTTCAAAAAGTGGAAAATGGAATGGAAAATGAATGTTCAACCTAACTAGTAACAGAGGCATTTTTATCAGTGTTTGACATGATGTTATTTATCCGAAGGTGGGTTTCCTCTATACAAAATAAACCACATGAGGGCAAGAACCTGGCCTACATTTTCCACTTTTATATCTCAGCCTCTAGTATAGTGGGCTATCAATAAATTCTGATGAATATATGAAGGAATATCTGGATATAATATCCTTTCTCCACCATATAATTTCTTATCCTATTCCTTCATTTTCTTACATATTGTTGGGCAAATGAATTTGTAAAATTTGTATTATTTGAGTTTGCTCACTTTTATTGTTAAAAATGGCACTGTTCTATGAAATTGCTAATTGCCTTCCTGCTTGGGAAGGTCCATTGCTATGCTAATGTGTGCTGGAGGAAAGGTTTTTGACACCAGAAAGGTTTAAAAAGGAGAGAACGAGAAGAAGGAGGAGGAGGAAGAAGGAAACCAAGATGGCAGGGTGCTGAAGAAGCCAGTTTGTGCAGAGAGAAGGGAGAAGATGTGCAGATGGGGAAGCAGAGGGGACTGAGCCTGGTGGGGGCCTCTGATTCAAGGAAAAACAGGAGAAGATTCTCCAGGTTGTGGAACCGAAATGTGTAAGTGAGTTTGGGAGCCCTAAGTGAAAGGGAAGTGCTTTTCCCTTTGTGTATTTGCTCGCCTGCCAGTGTGAGGCAGAATAAAGAAATAGCCCACCATTTTTTGGCTCCACTGTTCCGTCTGTCTGAATTCAATGAGAACCTACACCTGCAAGACCACAACAGCAGCGTCTGCTGGCCATACACATATCAAATACAGATCTCTTCTTCAATTCCTCTCTAATACTTAAGCAATTCTTTATTAATTTAAATGAAATTCAGAGTCTCAGATCTTCCTTTGTTATCATTTGTGATCATTCTAGTAAGGAGTAGTACAGGAGGCAAAAATAATTACTAAAGAAAATATTTACTAAAGAAAATATTTACTAATAAAAAGAGCTAAGCACTTTATATGTAAATACTGTAATAGTGGTTTGCAAAATTGGGCTAGTAAAACAAAAACCTCAGAACTAATTGTTTTGGCTTATGCTTTGACATGCTCATAAAACATCATTACCTATTTATTTAAAATCATGTCTCCTTTATTAACCTAAGTCTAATTTCACTTACACCAAACTAAAAAACTATAGCTCTTTAGAATATTCTGCATTACAACTGATTAACTTTATATTTAGCAAGTTACTTTACAATATGAATTTGTGCTTGTGTATAATTTCACAGCAATTTTCCTCATAATTTCCTCCTCCACAATGATCTGTATACAATGTGCTGATGATTAGCTTTCAAAATGTTAAACTATGTCCTACCAAACTAGTGGACAACTGTACAATAATGCCTCTCCTCAATCTAAAATCTTACAAAAATTCTTCCTACATCCAAACTTAACTCTTAAAGATTTCAATATTTCAAATTAATACTGCATTAAACGATTTATAAATTCAGCAAATTTTTATTCAAATATTATTGTATGCCCAACTTATGTGCCAGATTAGGCACCTGGGACAACAAAACAAAGATTCCTGTTCTCGTGGAGCTTATTCGTTCTGGATGTGCCAGAAAATTCCTTCCTTCCTTTGAACTTATTTAGTTCACAGGAAAAAAAGTAACAGAAAAATTACACATCAAAACACTGTTTATAAATAATGAACATTAATTTAAAATAAAAATGAACTGCTTCTAGAATTTGTACAGAGTAAGAAAGGAAAACTGATAAGTGAACAAGCATCAACTGACAATGCCATTATCTTGCTGTGTCATCTTGAGTGCATCACAGGTTTTCCAAGCTCTTCCTTTAAATAACTAGAAATGAAGTACCAAGAAAGTTCTAGGGAATAACTACTGAATGAACTGTAGGCAAATGTTATAAAACTGTAATCACTTATGACTATTATTTTTCAGCTCATGTATAACAGAATGACCTAAGTAAGAGCTGAGATCTTTCCCTCTTCCCCATGTATAACACATTGGAAATGTATTATAAGTACTGTTTTCCATCATTGTGGTTTATTTTCTTTAAAATACATATGATCTAATTAATCTTAATTATATTCCTAAAATATAAATGAAATTTTCAAATAATTTCCCTGAGGAAATTTGATAAAATAAGCTTTTTTTCTTTATTTTCTCATTAAGGATTATAGGAATAAATATGTAGGATTCCTGTCAGACTCAGATTGACAGGCTTCTGAAGTGAAATCTGTAATACAAGAGTAATCTGTCTCTCTGGGCATGCTATCTCTGATAACCAGAAGGCAAATGAAATGAAAGCTGAAATGTGACCAGAGATGCTAGAACCAATAAAACACATTTTTCAAAAATTTAATAAAATTTCATACATAATATTCATTGAAAATGACTTTTCTCCTAATACTAATTTTAATCAAGAAAACCTCACATAGACTAGTGAAGGTTTACAAGAATTATTAGTTTTAAAAGATTGCTTTTACCCACTTTAAAGAAAAGCAAATGTAGAACACAGTAAAATAGTGCACCTCAAATTTCTCAATACTCAACAAAATTTTTATAGTCCCAACAGAGTGAAAAAGCAAAGAACAAAGAGTTTTATCACCTTCAATAGATTAGTTGAATAGAGACACTCCATTACACATAAAAATGCCAACAACTTGGTAATTTTAAAACAAGCATTGAAAAGCTAAACACCACAGTGCCCTCTACTGTCACTGTAAAGAAACTTAATTTGCACTACAAACTGTAGTTTTTAAATCTCTGAACTATATTCAATATAACCAATTTTTTAAAAGGCTCTTCTTTATTAATTTATTATGGTAAACTTTTACCTCATAAAGAGAAGAAAAATAGATAACTTCTACTACATCTGATTGCTTCAAATATAAATAACAATATTATCATACCTCCCAAAATTATTTTTATCACTATACTTTTCCGACTTCAAGAGTAGAGGAAGGATAAGCTTAGAAAATAAAATCATGTTATAGGAAAGGAAGCAAGTGTATAAAGAAAATAAGTATCTTTAGTTGAGACCTTCAGAGACTCGTGCCCAGACCACGCCTAAAGCAGAGCTCTCTAAAGTAAAGTAAAATAAAATGACCCGATGGGGTATAAAAGAAAATAAAATCACTTCTATTTATAATTAAGTGTTACTATTAGTATGTAGAATAACAAACCCTCCTTGGATTGGCATAGTAGATGCTAATGCATCAAGATATGTGGCATCCTGATAGAAAAGGAGAAGTTCTATAACATGGAGTGTTAACAATGGCACTCGCAACGGCCCTGAGCCACATCACCTGCAGGTGCAGTTTCCAACCATCGCACCCTTGCCAACTTATTAGCCTCATCATTCCCAGAATGGGCTAGAGGGGCATGCCTCGTGACATTATATACTGTCACCTGCTTCTGGTATCCTATTTCCCATAAGTCCTGCCACACGGCCTGACCCCATAGTGGACGGTGCATTACTATCCACTGGTTAATGTGCCAAGTAGCAATCCAAAGGGTCAGTCCATGATAGACAGCCCAGCTGCCAGTACAGATCACCAGAAGTGAAGGTCATTATGGGCAACTAGCCAAACAGCTCTTAATTCTGCCCATTGGCTGCTTTGGCCTGTACCCGTGTCCATCCATTCAACTAGTCTCAGTGGCCGGAAGGGAGGCTATTGCCGTCCATTTGGCAGGTTGGCCCCTGCTGGAACCATCAGTATACCAGGCATCCTCGGAGATGGGCACCCGCCCCTTCTGGTAGGGACTGACTTCAGGTTCTGCCTCCTGAGCCCTAGCTGCACCTGACTCTAAGGTCGCATAGGTGACTAGACCCAAGACTTCCTGCAGTTCTGCCCTCAATGGGCTGGTGCAAAGAGCACAGCGTTGTTGGAGGTAGGCACCCCACTTGGCCAGGGTGGACATTTGGGCCATACCACTATGTGGTTTGGTCGCCCAATGCCTCACCCCTCCTGTAATAGGGTATGTTGTCTTGACTATAACTGGTGTTGTGGTTGTAATGCTCTCAGTGGCCAGGAGGGCAGCATACACAGCTGCCAAAAACTAAGCCTTAGGCTATAATAACTTTGCCAGCTTACAGCCTGTCTCCCACACCCAATGCGAGCAAACATATATGTCATATTTAAAAACTTATTTGACCAACACTTTACCTTCATTTATTTCTCATAAAACCTGTCAAAGTAAAGTAGTATTATTATCTTAATTTACAAATGAAGAAACCAAGGCTTAGAGAAGTTTAGTAACTTTCTCAAGAGAAAACAGATATCTGGCTAGAACCCAGTTCTGTCTAATTAAGCAATATATGCTCCTAATCAATACATTTTGTTGATTCCATAGAAGCATTTTTATTTTCATTGAAAACTTTTAACACATAAATTCTATGCAGCTGCCCTTGGTCCCAGAAGGCCGAGCACTAGAATTAAAACATTTGGTGATAAATAAACCCAAGTGTCTGAAAGAGATGACCAAGAAATAAAAGGTAAAATCCAAAACATCCATAAAATTCTCCAGTATAAAATGGCTACAAGTAATTTAGGATATGTGGTTAAAAATACAAAAATAAACAGCAAGAGGCCAAGCCACAGGAATTAACTCTATTGCAGAGAAAATAGACAAAATCAGAAATTAGCAAAAGAAACCATTCAAAGTTGGAAGACAGCAGGAAGGATGATAAATGGTTTCATGCAAGACATTGTATTTGAGCTGGCCCTTGAAATAGGGAAGGGTTTTAGACAGCAGAGATGAGGAAGGAGCACTTGATACAGAGAGAATAATAGAACGGCATGCAGCAAAATATAAACACCTGTTTTGGGAGTAGTTCAGGGTAGCCGGAGAAAGGTTTGTGAAGGGTATGATAGAGGAAGAGACAATCGGGAGAAGCTAAGGTCTGACCTGCAGGGCTTTGGATGCCACATTAGAGTCTGGACTCCATTCTTTACCTAAAATATAAGCGTGGAAGGTCTCCAGAAAAACTAAGCATAAAATAAGCAGACCCAGATGTTAAAAGTTGTATAACTTTCTTGAAAGGGAACCGGACTGATGACAAAATGAAGCTTGGAAAAGTGCTTCAAATAGTACATGACTGTAAAAATTCAGGGTACAGCGATGGCACTGAGAAAAGCGTAGTTTAAATACCACCATCACTGTAAAGCTCTGGGAAGTGGGTCGCTCCCACCTCTGTCCTAAAACATGATTCACGTTATAATTAAAATTGGTTTATATGGCAATAGCCAAGTTTCACTCATTTTTACACCTAGCTTGATGCAAGACTCTCATTTGGGGATGGTAACTAACACTCCTTTTTGATACCGTGGCCACAAAGCTATCCTCCTACTACCAAAACCCCACATGACTCCTAATAGTTTCCTCAGTGGGTGGGGATTGTCCTAAGGGGTTATGAGGAATTTCCGTATATGTTCTATTTTATTGATATATTTCTGTAATGGGTAAATTTTTTACTGATCATATACCACTTTCACTTTAAGGAAAAAAACATTTTAAAGAAGAAACATTGAATAGATGCCACCTCAATAATCTGTAGTTTTCATATCTTTTCATCAGAAAAGGTATTTAACACTTTCTTATGATCATCCTCATATACGTTAGTTGATGGTATGCTACAGTACCAGTCTCATCTCTTTAGTATATATATTATATAAGACAAAATAAAAAATAATTATCAAAGAAAAGATCAAGAG
The DNA here is from genome assembly GCF_036850765.1 of Saccopteryx bilineata. Lineage (NCBI taxonomy): Eukaryota > Metazoa > Chordata > Mammalia > Chiroptera > Emballonuridae > Saccopteryx > Saccopteryx bilineata. Next base: position 29,602 of record NW_027095488.1, on the reverse strand, counting down.
CTATACTGAAGTTAATTAAAAATAAAAGTAGTCTCCAGAATTATAAATTAAAAGTCAATCAGTAACAGTGGTATGGGTTAGCAATTCTGAAGCATTTAAATGTATACCAGGTTTGAACAAATAATATGATATAGTAATGCTATATATACTACAGATAAGCAATATGCTATATGCTATTGATAATGCTGTAGATATTCCATAGATAATGATAGCCAGATTCTCACTATCAAATGAAGAGTTACAAATAAAGAAAGAAGGAAGGCCAGAATAAACCCTGTGGTATCTGATGAACTCATGATATGTATTATATATATTGGGCTGTGTATATACACAGACAAACAGATTCAGAAATAGAGATACAGATGTATGTATGTCAGTATCTATATTTACACATAAATATCCTAGCTCTATCTATTGATAAGATGGCCATCCTAGTAACAAGGAGCAAACCTAGAGCTCAGACCTCAGTTTCTAATACCTTTCTGCAATTAACCAAGTCTTCTTGGAAAAGTGGTTGATTCCAGGTCTAGGATACAAAAAAGTACAAAGTAAGCCTGAACCATCTTCTAGGGTCAGAAAGTAACTTCTCAGAAAAGGATAAGCTTGTCAAAAGAGTCCAGGAGCCAATCTGAAAGAGTTCCCAATGGCCCAAAAGGCATAACCTGAGCAACAAAATAAATAACAATACTATTATTGGATTATATACGAGAATAAAATAAATATGCATAATTCCATACAGACAAAAATAAGTTGAATAAATAAATAGGAAGAAACAGCTCTTCCATATAAATAATTCCAATCAGTAAGTGTATTAATGAGGTATATAGAAAATCATCATTAGAACATTGCAACAATAATTGTTACAGGCAAGATCTACTGAAAAATGCAAAACTTAGCACATACAAATTTGAGAAAAAAACAGGATATTAGGATAGTCTCAAATTAACCCCCCCCCAAGATATTTATTACTTGCAAAGGGGAAGATTAACTTTACAGTAGAAAAACTCAGCAGACACCATCTTCACCAAGTGATAACGGTTATTCTCATCAGTAATAAGGCATGTTGACATCATGTACCTCTTTGCTAAGAAGGACTCATCACACTTTAGTTTTTTCTGCCAAAAACGTGTTACCTTATTCTAATCATGGAGAAAACATAAGTAAAACCCAAACTGAGAGACATTCTAAAAATATAACTAACCAATACTCTTCAAAAGTATCAAGACCATGAGAAACAAGAAAGGTCTGAGGAGCCAACACAAACTAGAGGGAGACTACGAAGATATGACAATTAGTGCAATGCAGGACCCTGGGTTAGAGTCTGGACCAAGAAAAAGAACATTAGCAGGAAAACTGGTGAATTCTGAAAAAGTTAAGTGTTTTATCAATGTTCATTTCTTAGTTTAGGTAACAGAACTTGTTGGAGATCATTCTCTATAGGTCTGTTGCATATCGGTATGTTTTAACAGTAAGATGCTAGCTATGCTTTTGTCCAGACTGTTTTTTCAAAAATGTTTATATGGTGAATTGCCTTTGAAAACAGACAACTGAAGCAAAGGGTAGGTCTGCTTGCAACCCATTATAAAAGATTCAGGAACCCTAAACTGAGGGTTTTTCAGCCAAGATGCAAATCTACAAGGTGCACAGCATCTACCTAGATAGACCCTTATATGAAACCCCTACAAGACTTGGGATAGAAAGGGAGAGCAGCCCTGGCCGGTTGGCTCAGTAGTAGAGCATTGGCCTGGCATGCAGAAGTCCCGGGTTCAATTCCCGGCCAGGGCACACAGGAGAAGCACCCATTGCTTCTCCACCCCTCCCCCTCTCCTTCCTCTCTGTCTCTCTCTTCCCCTCCCGCAGCGAGGCTCCATTGGAGCAAAGATGGCCCGGGCGATGGGGATGGCTCCTTGGCCTCTGCCCCAGGCGCTAGAGTGGCTCTGGTCGCAACAGAGCGATGCCCCGGAGGGGCAGAGCATTGCCCCCTTATGTACAGAGCGTCGCCCCCTGGTGGGCGTGCCAGGTGGACCCCGGTCGGGTGCATGTGGGAGTCTGTCTGACTATCTCTCCCCATTTCCAGCTTCAGAAAAATACAAAAAAAAAAAAAATTAAGGGAGAGCAAAAAAGAGAACGTGCCAGACATGAAGCTCATACTAGATGCTGTGACATGAGTAAAATAATCTTTGTCTTTGACCCAAAAATCTCATGGCTTTAGCCAGCATCAATGAAACTACCGCAGGCTAACAAGTCCACCTGCGAATAAGCTAAAACCTCAAACCCTTTATAATTCACGGTAGTATTACTGTTATGTACAATAATCATTTTGGGTTATTGAATGAAGGGGAAATAGGAACTCTCAGAACTATTTTTGCAACTTTTCAGTAAGTCTAAAATTATTTTTAAATTAAAAATTAAATCAATCAGTATCCAAATAATACTCTTCCATTACAATAATGATGATGATGATGATGATGATGATAACAATGGAGTCATCATTGCCATTGTGTAATCTGTATATACATAATATATAGTATTATATTAGGTTGTCCTCTCAAAGAATTCATGATTTGTTGGGGACGGGATAGATAGGAGAAATGGGTAAAGGAAATCAAAAGATACAAAATTCCAGTTATAAAATAAATAAGTCATGGAGATGTAACATACAGGGTGATGACTATAGTTAATAGTATTGTATTGCCAAACAGAGTATTTTAACAAATTTCAAATTTTGTGTTATTTATTTGCTCTTTTTAAAGCCTCTAAGCCCTGGCCGGTTGGCTCAGTGGTAGAGCATCAGACGGTGTATGGAAGCCCCAGGTTCAATTCCCAGCCAAGGCATATAGAAGAAGCGCCATCTGCTTCTCCACCCTTCCCTCTCTCCTTTCTCTCTATTTCTCTCTTCCCCTCCCACAGCCAAGGCTCCATTGGAGCAAAGTTGGCTGAGGAGCTGAGGATGGCTTCATGGCCTCCACCTCAGGCACTAGAATGGCTCCAGTTGTAACGGATCAAGGGCTCCTGATGGGCAGAGCATCGCCCCCTACTGGGCATGCCAGGTGGATCCCAGTCAGGAGCATGTGGGAGTCTGTCTCTCTGCCTCCCCGCTTCTCATTTCAGAAAAAATTAAAAATAAAAGCCTCTGAGGTAAATGAAAATGTGTAAATTTGTAAGAATGCAAGTGAAAAAAATTTTTGTTTAAACATTTCTTAATGTTAACAATAAACAAAACTTTGAGACTCTTAAAAAAATAAATAAAAGCCACTGAGAGTAGGAGCTAAATATATCCATAGAGTAGTTGAACTGTTCAAGTAGTTCTTATGTAATTGTGGCATCAGTACAATAGGTTAAGATTATTAAGATAGACAACTTTTCTGGTGTATTACATTCTTGATTATATTAAAAGGAACAGTGGCCTTAACTAAATTATGAATGTATAATTAGAACCAGTGGTGGGTTTCAAATAATTTAACAATGGTTCTCTGCTGGTTGTTTTAAGCATTAAAAAATGATATACCAAAAGGTAGTTTATTATTTCATTCATTTAATACTTAAATAAGAACAATAAAAGAGGTACACAAAACTAAATTATAAGAAAGTTTTAAAATACTAATAAAAATATTAAATAATACCTGACACACACAAAAAAACTGTTTTTTTAAGGTATTTCCATATTGCTCCTTGATTGGCATCCACACTTGCAATTTTCTTCACTTTTATCCACGCATCATTGACTGTGTGATTTATACTTAATCATCTTTTCACTGTAGGAGTAGGATCCCATTCCTTTAGAGGTAGGTCAATGAGACTAATAATAATTGTATTTAATATATTAGAAACAGGTGACTTCTCTTCTCTGAACATATTATGTTCATCTTTGAAAAAACCCCTTTCACTTCTGCTGGGTGGCTGGCCACCTTAGAAAGAACCCTGATTACAAGTGCCATTTTAACAACTGGTTTGCAGCACTCAACAAAAAATTAGGTATCAGTTCTGCCGAACTGGTGCGAACGAGCTGAACCCCACCACTGATTAGTACCTTCTTTAAAATGTCTAACAAAAGTGCAATTTAAACTCTTGGGTGACTCTTTTTGAGCAAAGGCAATGAATCCAAGAGTCGGTTCAAAAATACTAACAGACCACAAATAGTAGGCGTGCATCAAATAACAAACACTCTTCCCCTACAGGGTGGGGAGGACCATCAGTTACATGTCAGTAGGTATTTCAGCCATCAATCTCCTTAGCTTTTTCTTTAAATGTAGAAAACTATATCATAAAATTTAGGATAAAATTATTATAATTAACTTTATAAAACTGATTTGTGCTTATAATTTCTTTACTCAACAATAACTATACTTTGGGGAAGTTAGAGAGAAAAAGAATGTGAGTATACAGTGCTGATTATGGGAGAGAGTTTATTCTTATATTATTATTTATTAATTATTTTATTATTTTCCATATGAACTGTAAACCTAATCCTGTATATTTATTTCAAGTAATGTCATTTGACTTACCCCTTTTACTTCAACTGCAACAAAATGAATATCCATTACTTAATATAAGTCAAACATAAAGAATTCATATTATTTTTTATAAAAACATTATCCCTCTTGCTAGTATCATGTGTCTGGTCATTGGTTTCCCTAGTGGGTAATTTAATGTCTGACATGTAAAAAGTATTCAATAAATATTGTGTAATGGTTAAATATATATATATATTGTATTGAATATTTGAAAGATGTTAAGCAAGTAGATCTTAAAAGTTCTCATCACAAGAAAAAAAATTTTAACTATGTGAGGTGAAGAATGTTCACTAGACTTATTATAGTGATCATTTTGCAATGTATACAATATCAAAGCATTATATCATATACCTGAAACTAAAATAAGATTATATGTCAATTATACCTCAATTTTAAAAATTCATGATTTTCTAGAACAATGATAATCACTGCATTTTTTTTTTGGTGATTTCTTCTGTCTGAAGGTTTGCTTTAAACATGCAATTTCAAGTATATTAATTGTTGTATATATGCCTTCTTTGTTGACTGCTTAGGTAACTGTGTGCCATCAATTTTATGGTGAAATTAACAACCTTGTATATTGCTGCTGGTGGGAATGTAAAGTGGTTGCAGCTTCTATAGAAAACAGTTAAACACAGAATTAACATATGACCCAACAATTCCACTCTTAGGTATATATGAATGAATAATGAATAAACAAAAGAACAGATAATGGATAAACAAAATTGGTATATATATATAATTCAGCCACAAAAAAAGAATGAAATTTTATACATGCTACAACATGTACAAATTTTGAAAACATTCTAAGTGAAATTACAGATACAGAAAGACGTATATCATATGATTATACAAAGTATCTAGAATAGGCAAATTCATAGAAACAGAAAGTAGAATAGAAGTTACCAGGTGCTGGGAGGTGGGAAAAGAGGGAGAGAGATGGAAAGTTATTATTTAATGAGTACAGAGCTTATGTTGGAAATGTTTTAAAACTTTTGGGTATAGACAGTACATTATGAATGTATTTTAATACCACTGAATTGCATTCTTAAAAATGGTTAAAATGATAAACATTATTTTATGTATATATTAACACAATTAAAAAGATTATCCCAAGTAACATGTCTACATAAACTCACAGATCAGACACATTTCTGTCAGACCAATCCTTTTAACCCTTCACAAGGAGACTCATTTCCATACATTTTCACATTTTCCTTGAGTAACCCTGGAGAACTTCTACTTCCTTTATGTCACTGTTTCCTCTCTCCCCGCAACCTTTCCACTAGGCTTCCAATAGAAAAAATAAAAAATAAATAAAAAAAACTCACCAGAGAAATAAAAAAATTTCTAACAGCAATATCTTTTTTATATTATTTTTTAATTGTTCAATTACAGTTTACATTCAATATTATTCTGTATTTCAGATATACAGCATAGTGATTAGAAAATCATAAATTCTACAGATTGGTCCCTCAGGGTTTCAAGTACCCACCTGGCCCCATACAGTTATGATATTACTGACGATATTCTCTATGCTGTAATCTACATCTCTGTGACTATTCTGTAACTACTAATGTGTACGTCTTAATTTCTTCAACTTTTTTTAAATAGCCCCTTTACGCCCCACCCCTCTGACAAATGTGCCTTTCTAACTGAAAAGTGAGGAGCCACTAATATAAATGAGAAGTTGACCATAGGCAGGTAAAGGATTCCAGAGATAAAAGCTCAATCTTAAAAAATGACAATAATTAAAATTACTCATCCCCAATGTAAAGCCAGTAGCTGCAGCCATCACAGCCACCAGGCACATACACATTCACATTAGATTCGGACAGACTGTAGAGAAACAGCGGAGCCAAAAACTGGTGGGCCATACCTTTTATTCTAGCCTTGCACCCAGCCGGCGAGTAAACACAAACACACAGAGGGCTGCAAAACCCACTCATTCAGCGCTCACAAAGCTACTGACACATCGGGTTTTCCTAGAATCAAAGGCCCCACTAGCTCAGTCCCCTCTGGTTCCCATCTCCTTCTCTCTGCACAAACTCTGCACAAACTGGCTTCTCCTTCAGCACCCTGCCATCTTGGCTGCTTCTCTGCTAAAACCTGGCCTCTTTCCTCCTCGTTTTTCCTTCTTCTTCTTCTTAAAACTTTTTGGCGTGCAACCCCTCTTCCAGCACATATTAGCATAACAAAACCCCTCCCCAGCAGGAACATAATTAGCACTATCACCTGGGCAGCATCCTTCATGTAGGCAGTGCCATTTTTAACAATAAAAATGAGCAAAATCAAATAACACAAATTTTAAAAAATTATTTGCCCAACACCCAAATAATTAAAAATAGCCATGACAAAGGAAAATGAAAAGAATCCATGGATTAGAAGACAAACACTTCATCTGAGGTATCTACTATATGCAACAGAAAAACAAAAGCAGCCATACTATTCAGTTCAGTATGATTCATTATCAAGTGGTGTACTAATAAAAGTGTGAGAGCAAAAGCACCTGTACCTCTTACCAGTCATCTGAACTTGGGAGTCCAATAAGGGAATTCCTATTGAAATCACAAAGCTGTCTTATGTAGAATAAAAATGTTGGTATGAAAGCATTTTGTAACCTGTGAATTGATTAAGTAATGCCAAATTTTAGACTATACTGTTCTAAATTCGTTTTCTCACTACATAAGTACTAACAGAATGAATTATTAATTTTGTGCAAATGTACTGTAAAGAATTAATGTGCTTTGATGTTCTTTGAAGAAAATTTTCATCTATCAGAGGGTAATAATATAATTCTTATTTTTCTTGGGGATTATAAATCAAACATTTAAAAAGCTCTAATGTGATTTTCAAAATTGGTCCCTCCTCTTTGGAGACTTAAGATTTAAGAAAAAAAAATCCCTTTTGATATATACCATCTTTGCTCAACTTTGAACATACATGATTATCTTGCAAAGTAATCTGTAAATCAGTTAGCTTTCCACATATATTATGAATGAACTACTTCAAAAAGTAAATATATTTTCTGTACTAAGAGAAAAGAACAAATTAATTTCTCTTGAAAATCGATACTTCTGAAATGCACAAAAAATTAAATTTGCAGATTATCTAAGTTTTTTACCCTGAAAATCATTGTTGGGCAGATAAAATATATTATGCTCACTTTGCTAAAGATGGAGCTGCCCACATGAAAGCCCGTTGCCCAGGTGATTGCTTAGGATGGGCGTGGTTATGTTAATGTGTGTTGGGGAGGGCTTTCCTGCAAAAAGGTTTTAAAAGGAAGAGGGAACTTCACATTGTTCCAAAAGAAGTCAATAGCTTCATGAGCACTGAGTGTGAGTGGGTTTTGGAGCCCAGTATGTGTTTTTACTTGCCCACTGGGTACAAGCTAGGATTAAAGATGATGGCCCACCAGTTTTTGGCTCTGTTGCTTCTTTAGTGACTGTCCGAATCCAATGTGAACTTGCATGGGCCAGGCGGCTATAATGGTGGCCGTGGCTACTGGCCACACAGCACTGAATGAGTGGGGTTTGGAGCCCAGTGTGTGTTTTTACTTGCCCACTGGGTGCAAGCTAGGATTAAAGCTAATGGCCCACCAGTTCTTGGCTCCGTTGTTTCTTTAACGACTGTTCAAATCCTATGAGAACCTGCATGTGAATGGCCACGATGGTGGCTACTGGCTTTATAAATCATCATCAATACCTAGTTGAGTTTAAACTTACCAAAAGTTTGTGTTCTAATTCTAAATGTTGACATCAATTCAACAATTTTAATTATTCTAAACTGCCTTGGGAATTACCCATTTTCATGCTTACCTACCAAACTTGTGGACTGATTTATTCTCCTGCTCAGACAGACTAGCCACAATGATGCATATGACACCCAGATCAGAAACATATGCCTACAAGGGGCAGGGAATTAATCAAAGATGGATTATGCAGGAATGACTGGGAGTGATGGTGATCTGGAGAGATCGTGCCCAGTCTAAGTTTATAGCCAATACGCAGCTGAGCCAACTACTGCTCAGGAAGATGAGCCCCAAGCTCCTGGATATTCCCATTCTCACAGTAGCTGGAAATCTGGCTTTAAAAAACAAAACAAAACAAAAACAAAAAACCTTGATTTTTAACTGTTAGCAACTAATTTAAAAACTGAAAAAAAAAGCCCAGCAGTTCAAATCATCTGTGGGCTGCCTGTTTATGGTTTCTGCCCTTTCCTTATTTTTTTTTAAATGAATGCATTAAAAACATACTTTGGCTGTAGTACTCCAGCCCTCTGGGAACTATGGGTGTTGCGTGGAAAAAACCTATTCAAGACACAAACTTTTGTCAAGAGGAAGAGAGAGGGGGCCTGCCAAGGGAGGCAAAGAGAGACCTCCTGAATCTCCTTCTCCCTCAGCTTTTATTATCAGAAGCAGAACAGAGGTAACAGGATTACAAGGGAGGGAGATCAGGTGACAAGGGGAAGAATGATTAATGGCCATTTTGCTGACATGGAGAAAGGGCTAATTTGATCAGAACATTCTTTTCTTTTGCTAATTAACAAGCACAAAGGAAAGGGCAATCCAGAACCTCTAGGCTAATTTTCTAAGGCCTTTTGACATGCATTCCTTTCTGTCTGCACAAAGGTCACCCACTCACACTTTCTTGGTGTTTGCATCCAAGAGACATTCACTCAGGGCTTTTAACTAAAGTTCTCCAATCCAAGTCATAGAGCAGGGGTCCCTAAACTACGGCCCTGCAGGCTGCATGCGTCCCCCTGAGGCCATTTATCCAGCCCCCTCCACACTTCCAGAAGGGACACCTCTTTCATTGGTGGTCAGTGAATGAAGCATAGTTCCCATTGAAATACTGGTCAGTTTATTGATTTAAATTTACCTGTTCTTTATTTTAAATATTGTATTTGTTCCCGTTTTGTTTTGTTTTTTTTTACTTTAAAATAAAATATGTGCAGTGTGCATAGGGATTTGTTCATAGTTTTTTTATACTCCGGCTCTCCAACGGTCTGAGGGACAGTGAACCGGCCCCCTGTGTAAAAAGTTTGGGGATCCCTGTCATAGAGGGTTCAATGTTAAATGGATGATTCCCTACATTTGGCCAGTGGCTCAGCAGTAGAGTGATGGCCCACTGTATGGAAGTCCAGAGTTCAATTCCTGGTCAAGGCACACAGGAGAAGAGACTATCTGCTTCTCTACCCCTTCCCCTTATCTCTCTCTCTCACTCTCTCTTCTCTTCCTGCAGCCATGGCATGAATGGTTCAAGCAAGTTGCCCCTGGATGCTGAGTATGGCTGGGTGGCCTCTGCCTCAGGCCCTAAAATAGCTCAGTTGCTGAGCACAGGTGCAGCATCCCCAGATGGGCAGAGCATCGCCCCATAGCTTGCCAGGTGGATCCTGGTCAGGGATTACACAGGAGTCTATTTCTCTGCCTCCCTGCCTCTCACTTAAAAAAAAAAAAAAAAAACTTTGGCAGCACATAGAAACTAACACTTATTGAAGCAGTCATGAAGTCAGGTCCTTTAAATTTTCAACGTATTTTATTTATTTATATATTTATTTTTATTGAATGTATTGGGGTGACACTGGTTAACAAAATTAGACACGTTTCACAATTGGGGGAACAGATTCTCTGAATAACTTACTGAAGTGAGAAATTCTGGTATTTGACTTACGAAGACAAAAACTCAGAATTTGGAGGAGTCATGTGTAGTGTACAGAAGATGGAACATTATAACTGGCTAGTGTAAGTCACTAATACCTGTTAACTTTCCCCTGTGAAAGATTAACTACTGTGGGTCAAAATAGTTTGCAAATATGATATTTATGTTTGCTCGCTTATGCTTTGCATTGGATGTGGGGGACAGGCTGTAAGTAGGCAGGGTCCTTATAGCCTAAGGCTTAGTTTTAAGACTAAGCTTTTCCCCACACCCTTGACTGATAGGGGGTGGTGCACTCTTATGAGGAATCCCATTATGCCTCAGATAAGTGACTTTGTATCAGAGACTTCCTTGTTTGTATATTGGATTAAAGGTTTTCAATCTATACTATAAAATGGGGCAGAGGAGTTCATGCTGTAGGAGAGCAGAGAAAGGCCACGTGGAGTAGAGGAGAAGCAGGAAAAATGGCAGAGTGCTGGAGAAGAAGCCAGTTTGTGCAGAGTTAATGCAGAGAGAAGGAGATGGGGAACAGAGAGGTCAATAAGGCTGGTGTAAGGCCAGGAGCCACCATCGTGGCCATTCACATGCAAGTTCCCATTGGATTTGGACAGTCGGTAAAGAAACAACGGAGCCACAAACTGGTGGGCCATAGTCTTTAATCCTAGCTTGCACCCGGCGGGCAAGTAAAAAACTACACACTGGGCTCCAGAACCCACTCACATTCAGTGCTCACAAAGCCACTGACTTATCCGAGTTTCCTAGAATCAAAGGTTTCTAGCTCACCAGCCTTATTCTCCTCAGTTCCTCATCTCCTTCCTTCTCCAGCATCAAACTGCACAAACTGGCCTTTCACTCAGCACGCCGCCATCTTGGCTGCTTCTCCTGGCCTACTCCATGTGGCCTCCTTCTGCTCTCTGCTCTGCTCTCTCCTCTAATGATAACCTCAGGAACCAAGAGCCCAAGCTCTCGCTCCGTCCCAATTTTATAGTGTAGAAATCCAAACTCTTAATCCAATATACAAAATAGGGAAGTCTCTAATACAAAGTCACTTTCTGAGGCATGATAGGATTGTACCGCCCTACATCAAAAAGGGTGGGAAAGGCTTAATCCCAAAACCAAGCCCCAGGCTACAAGGATTCTCAACACACATTAATATCACCTGGGCGATGGCCTCACATGGGCAACGTCATCTTTAACAAAGTGAGCATAATACATTTTATCTGCCCAACAGCTGGTGAGCTAGAAACCTTTGATTCTAGGAAACTCGGGTAAGTCGGTGGCTTTGGGAGCCCTGAATAGAAAGAGAAGTGTTTTCTCACTGTGTGTATTTCTTCTCTGCCGGGTGCAAGCTAGGATGAAAGCTAATGGCCCACCAGTTCTTGCCTCCATTGTTTCATTACCGTCTGTCTGAATCAAATGCAAACCTGCATGGGCCAGGTGGCTCTGATGGTGGCCGTGGCTACTGGCTTTACAACTACTTAGAGAAGTTTATTAACTTCATTAGTCCATTCAAGAGAAAATTCATGGCAAGAAGTGATAGATGAAGGAGAGATTTCAGATCAATTCGCAGTAGTTACAATAACTCCACCAGTCTAATGTAGTCTCTGTTGGTCAAATAAGTTTGTAACTATGATATAGTTTGCTCACTTGTGATTTATATTGGATGTGGGGGACAGGCTATAAGCAGGCTGGGTCTTTGTAGCCTAGGGTTTAGTTTTAAGACTAAGCTTTTCCCCACACCCTTGACTGATTGTATGATCTGGGTGGTACACTCTCATGAGGAATCCAATTATGCCTCAGATAAGTGACTTTGTATCAGAGACTTCCTTGTTTGTATATTGGATTAAGGGTTTTTCGTTTTCTACTCTATAAAGTGGGACAGACCAGGAACCTGCTCACACAGTTCCTGCTATCACGATTGCAGGGGCTTCCCTGATCCCTTGCCCTTCATGGGAAAAGCTGGTTTTCTGATTTTCCCTTGTCTTCTTTTGTGGTTTGCCTGTCTTGGTGAGACACCAATAAATAGGATGGCCCACCATCCTCCGACTCTGCCATTTCTTTACCGTCTGCCCGAATCCAATGGGAACCTGCATGTGAATGGCCATGATGGCGGCTCCTGGCCTTACAATCTCCAAACCACTCTTTTTACTGTTTAGTCTAATTTGCCTGCATTCTTCTTAAACATCCACAGTCTTCCTTCCTTCCCTCTCTCATGATTTCATCCTAATCACTTTTGTCTCCAGAATATCCAAGCCTTAAAGAATAAGTGTAAAACCAGTAGCCACAGCCACCTGGCCCATACAGGTTCACATTTAATTCGGATAGACAGTAATGAAACAACGGAGCCAAGAAACTGGTGGGTCATTAGCTTTAATCCTAGCTTACACCCGGCGGGCAAAAAATACACACAGTGGGAAAACACTTCCCTTTCCATTCAGGGCTCCCAAAGCCACTGACTTATCTGAGTTTCCTAGAATCAAAGGTTTCTACCTCACCAGCCTTATTCACCTCCATTGGGCAGATAAAATGTATTATGTTCTCTTTGTTAAAGACGGCACTGCCCACATGGAAGCCCGTTGCCCAGGTGATAGTATTGGTTACCCTTCTTGCTTGGGATGGGCATGATTATATTAATGTGTGTTGGGGGCGGCTGTGGGCAGGCAGGATCCTTGTAGCCTGGGGCTTGGTTTTAGGACTAAGCCTTTCCCACCCTTTTTGATGTGGGGTGGTACAATCCCATCATGCCTCAGATAAGTGACTTTGTATTAGAGACTTCCCTATTTTGTATATTGGATTAAAGGCTTTGATTTCTGCACTATAAAGTGGGGCAGACTGGGAGCTTGCTCTCTTGGTTCCTGAGATTAGCATTAGAGCAGAGAGCAGGTTGGAGAGTAGAGAAAGGCCACGTGGAAGAGGTCAGAAGAAGCAGCCAAGATGGTGGAGTGCTGAGTGAGAAGCCAGTTTGTGCAGAGTTTGTGCAGGGAGAAGGAAGGAGATGGGGAACAGAGGAGAATAAATCTGGAGAGCTAGAAACCTTTGATTCTAGGAAACTCAGATAAGTCAGTACCTTTGTGAGGACTGAATGAGTGGGTTTTGGAGCCCAGTGTGTGTTTTTACTTGCCCACTGGGTGCAAACTAGGATTAAAGATGATGGCCCACCAGTTCTTGGCTCCGCTGTTTCTTTAACGACTGTCCGAATCCAATGCGAACCTGCATGGGCCAGGTTGATGTGATGGTGGCCGTGGATACTGGCTTTACAACCTCTGTTTCCCATCTCCTTCTCTCTGCACAAACTGGCTTCTCCTTCAGCACTCCGCCTTCTTGGCTGCTTCTCCTCTCCTCCACATGGCCTTTCTCTGCTCTCCTACAGCATAGGCTCCTCTGCCCCTTTTTATAGTGTAAAAATCAAAACCTTTAATCCAATATACAAACAAGGAAGTCTCTGATACAAAGTCACTTAGGGTGGGAAAGGCTTACTCTTAAAACTAAGCCTTAGGCTGTAACGACCCTGCCTGCTTACATAGCCTGTCCCCCACACCCAATGCAAACTATAAGTGAGAAAACATATATATCATATTTACAAACTTATTTGACCAACAATAAGGGAAAGGTTAAGAAGTGGAATAAGGGACCTAGATGTTTAAAACTTAAAAGTAGAAAATCAGTAAGTTCTGGAGATCTAATGCACAGCATGGTTATTATAGTCAATACTGTATATTTCTAAATTATAAGAGACTAGATCTTACATCTCACCTCAAAAAAAAGAATTCATAATTATGGGAAGATAGCTAACACTACCAGTGTTAACTATATTGCAAAATATAAATGCATCAAATCAACATTATAAACCTTAAACTTACATAATGTTGTACTCCAATTATATGTCACTGTTTTAAAAGATGAGCTAGCATGAACTGTGGTAGGGCAGTGGATAAAGCGTCGACCTGGAAATGCTGAGGTCACCAGTTCAAAACCCTGGGCTTGCCTGGTCAGAGGCACATATGGGAGTTGATGCTTCCAGCTCCTCCCCCCCTTCTCTCTGTCTCTCCTCTCTCTCTCTCTCTCCCTCTGTCTCTCCCTCTCCTCTCTAAAATAAAAATGAATAAATAAAAATTTTCAAAAAAAAAAAAGATGAGCTAGAGAACACTAAAGTTCAGGCAACTTGTTATTAAGCTTGAAGTAAACTGCTGGGCAAATGAGTTTGTAAAATTTGTATATTTTTGAGTTTGCTCACTTTTAGTGTTAAAAAATGGTGCTGGGTAGCGCCAGGTATGTGATCTGTGAAACTGCAAATTACTTTCCTGCTTGGAAAGGGCCATTGTCTTGCTAATGTTTGCTGGAGGAGAGGTTTTCCCACCAAAATAGTTTGAAAAGGAGAGGAGAAGAGAGAGAGAGGCCATTTTTGCAGAGTGAGAGCTCAGAGAAGGCAGAGTGCTGAAGAGAGAGAAGCCAAGATGGCAGGGAGAGAGAGAAGCCCGTTTTGCAGAGAGTAAGAAACCATGTTGGCAGATGGGGAACCAGAGGTGAGTGCTGTGGGACTGGTGAGGCCTTTGATTCTAGGAAGAACCGGAGAAGACTTTCCTGGTTGTAGACCAGAGAATGTGTCAGTAGCTTTGTGAGCTCTGAGAGAAAAGGAACTGTTTTCCCTGTGTGTTTGTTCGACGGCCAGTATAAGACTTGAATTAAGGAATGGCCCACCATTTTTGGCTCCACTATTTCTTTACTATCTGCCTGAATTCAATGAGAACCTGCATGTGGATGGCGACGACAGCCGTGACTATTGGCCGTACATAAACATACTTCAGCTTCAAGAGGATAAAAATCAGAGCTACTCTTGTATGTAGGCTTAGTGGCTCCACTTCAACTGGTGACTACAACTACTTGCAAAATAAATCCTAAGTTTTCTTCAACAAGCATTAAGTGTGGAGCAAGGTCAAGTGCTTGCATGAGCTGGGAACCAAATGCGCTGGAGCTGGAGACCCAATTCTGCTCCTTATTTGTTACCTTGACCCCTCATCATTTAATAATATCAGCTCTAGAATAAAGTTACAAGGAATATCGTACATAAAATACCTAGGCCTGACAGGTCAGCTGCAGATGATCCGTGCTCAATAAATGGGGACTAAATACTTTGGTGTGTTTATTATAATCCTTATAATTTTGTACTTTTAAGTAGAAAACACTAGAGAGAAAAATTTCTGTCTCAAGGTCTAGCTGTGTCAGTTTGTGTGTGTGCTCTCCTTCCTGTTTCCCTCCCTCAGACAGATATAAAAAATATATTCTGTCTTTAGACATTATTCCATTATTCTTATTACCAGTAATTTGCAACTGCTTCTACCTTTTGTCCTCAGGCTCTTAGCAATAGCCACAGAATATAAAAGTATAATTAAGATGACTAGCTACTTTACTGGAACGAGGCCCTAACTCTTCTTACTTAAGCCTTTCACCACTGTTATCACCTTCCAGATGGCATTTTAAATAAATAGAGAATAAATTAATAGCTAATATCCATAGAAGTAAAACATATCACCCCCTCCCCGATCACATATAAAAATACTTTAGTGGCTGATATGTTGGGTTCTAGTGCATTAGGCTCAAACCACTCAGCAAAGCTTATCTGGCCCCATCCAGAGTAACAACCAATCTGTGCAGCCTCCTCTCTCACCTCATTTCCTCCAACCTCTCCAAGTACATTATACTCTAGACACTGCACAACTGTACGTGCTGTTTCTCCCAACTAAACACACTTTTCAAAAAAGCTGTATCTTGCAGTAACAAATTAACTTGAGATCTTTTTTTAAAAAATAATTTTATTTTTAATGGGGCGACATCAATAAATCAGAATACATATATTCAAAGATAACAACTCCAGCTTATCTTGTCGTTCACTTATGTTGCATACCCATCACCCAAAGTCAGATTGTCCTCTGTCACCTTCTATCTAGTTTTCTTTGTGCCCCTCCCCCGCCCCCTTCCCCTCTCCCTCTCCCCCCTCCCCCCGTAACCACCACACTCTTATCAATGTCTCTTAGTTTCACTTTTATGTCCCACCTACGTATGGAATAATGCAGTTCCTGGTTTTTTCTGATTTACTTATTTCACTTCGTATAATGTTATCAAGATCCCACCATTTTGCTGTAAATGATCCGATGTCATCATTTCTTATGGCTGAGTAGTATTCCATAGTGTATATGTGCCACATCTTCTTTATCCAGTCATCTATTGATGGGCTTTTTGGTTGTTTCCATGTCCTGGCCACTGTGAACAGTGCTGCAATGAACGTGGGGCTTCATGTGTCTTTATGTATCAATGTTTCTTAGTTTTTGGGGTATATACCCAGTAGAGGGATTGCTGGGTCATAAGGTAATTCTATTTTCAGTTTTTTAAGGAACCACCATACTTTCTTCCATAATGGTTGTACTACTTTACATTCCCACCAACAGTGTATGAGGGTTCCTTTTTCTCCACAGCCTCTACAACATTTGTTATTACCTGTCTTGTTAATAATAACTAATCTAACAGGTGTGAGGTGGTATCTCATTGCAGTTTTGATTTGCATTTCTCTAATAACTAATGAAGATGAGCATCTTTTCATATATCTGTTGGCCATTTGTATTTCTTCCTGGGAGAAGTGTCTGTTCATGTTCTCTTCCCATTTTTTTATTGGATTGTTTGTTTGTTTGTTGTTGAGTTTTATGAGTTCTTTGTATATTTTGGATATTAGGCCCTTATCTGAGCTGTTGTTTGAAAATATCATTTCCCATTTAGTTGGCTGTCTATTTTGTTACCAGTTTCTCTTGCTGAGCAAAAACTTCTTAGTCTGATGTAGTCCCATTCATTAATTTTTGCCTTCACTTCTCTTGCCATTGGAGTCAAATTCATAAAATGCTCTTTAAAACCCAGGTCCATGAGTTTAGTACCTATGTCTTCTTCTATGCACTTAATTGTTTCAGGTCTTATGTTTAGATCTTTGATCCATTTTGAGTTAATTTTAGTACAGGGGGACAAACTGTAGTCCAGTTTCATTCTTTTGCATGTGGCTTTCCAGTTTTCCAAGCACCATTTATTGAAGAGGCTTTCTTTTCTCCATTGTGTGTTGTTGGCCCCTTTATCAAAAATTATTTGACTATATATATGTAGTTTTATTTCTGGGTTTCTATTCTGTTCTATTCTGTTCCATTGGTCTGAGTGTCTATTTTTCTGCCAATACCATGCTGTTTTGATTGTCATGGCCCTATAATATAGTTTGAAGTTAGGTATTGTAATGTCCCCAGCTTCATTCTTTTTCTTTAGGATTGCTTTGGCTATTCGGGGGTTTTTATAGTTCCATATAAATCTGATGGTTTTTTGCTCCATTTCCTTAAAAAATGTCATTGGAATTTTGATGGGAATTGCATTAAATTTGTATATTGCTTTGGGTAATATGGCCATCTTTATTATATTTATTCTTCCTAACCAAGAACAAGGTATATTCTTCCATCTCATTATATCT
The DNA here is from genome assembly GCF_036850765.1 of Saccopteryx bilineata. NCBI lineage: Eukaryota > Metazoa > Chordata > Mammalia > Chiroptera > Emballonuridae > Saccopteryx > Saccopteryx bilineata. The sequence continues at coordinate 11,939 of NW_027095488.1, read as the reverse complement.
TTTTCAATTTCCCTTAACAATGGTTTATAGTTTTCATTATATAAGTCCTTTACATTCTTTGTTATGTTTATTCCTAAGCATTTTATTTTTATTTTTGTTGCAACCGTGATTGTTCTTTTGAGTTCGTTCTCAAATGTTTCATTGTTGGCATAGAGAAAGGCTATTGACTTCTGTATGTTAATTTTGTATCCTGTGACCTTACTGTATTGGCTTATTGTTTCTAGTAGTCTTTTTGTGGATTCTTTGGGATTTTCAATGTATAGGATCATATCATCTGCAAAAAGTGATACCTTCTTCTTTTCCGATATGGATGCCTTTTATTTCTTTGTCTTGTCTGATTGCTCTGGCTAGAACCTCTAGTACCACATTAAATAAGAGTGGAGAGAGTGGACAACCCTGTCTTGTTCCTGATTTAAGGGGGAAAGCCTTCAGTTTAGTGCCATTTAATATGATGTTAGCTGATAGTTTATCATATATGGCTTTTATCATGTTGAGATATTTTCCTTCTATACCCATTTTGTTGAGAGTCTTAAACATAAAATTGTGTTGTATTTTATCAAAAGCCTTTTCTGCATCTATTGATAAGATCATGTGGTTTTTGTTCATTGTTTTGTTGATATGGTTGGTGTATTACGTTAACCGTTTTACGTATGTTGAACCATCCTTGAGATTCTGGGATGAATCCCACTTGATCATGATGTATTATCTTTTTAATATGTTGTTGTATTCAATTTGCTAGTATTTTGTTTAGTATTTTAGCATCTGTATTCATTAGAGATATTGGTCTGTAGTTTTCTTTTTTTGTGCAGTCCTTGCCTGGTTTTAGTATGAGGGTTATGTTGGCCTCATAAAATGTGTTTGGAATTATTGCTTCTTCTTCAATTTTTTGGAGGACTTTCAGTAGAATAGGAACCAAGTCTTCCTTGAATGTTTGATAAAATTCGCTGGTATAGCCGTCAGGGCCTGGACTTTTATTTTTGGGGAGGTTTTTAATGTTTTTTTCTATTTCTTCTCTACTAATAGGTCTGTTTAGGCGTTCTGCTTCTTCTTGACTCAGTCTAGGAAGGTTGTATTGTTCTAGGAATTTATCCATTTCTTCTAGGTTGCTGAATTTAGTGGCATAAAGTTTTTCATAGTATTCTACAATAATTCTTGGTATATCTACGGTGTCCGTGGCGAGTTCTCCTCTTTCATTTTGGATTTTGTTTATATGAGTTCTTTCTCTTTTTTCCTTGGTAAGTCTTGCCAAGGGTTTGTCAATTTTGTTGATCTTTTCAAAGAACCAGCTCTTTGTTCTATTAATTTTCTCTATAGTTTTACTGTTCTCTAATTCATTTATTTCTGCTCTGATTTTTATTATTTCCTTTCTTCGGCTGGTTTTGGGTTTTCTTTGTTCTTCTTTTTCTAGTTCCTTAAGGTGTGAAGTTAAGTGGTTCACTTGGGCTCTCTCTTGTTTGTTCATATATGCCTGAAGTGATATGAACTTCCCTCTTTTCACTGCTTTTGCTGCATCCCATAGATTCTGATATGTCGTATTGTCATTTTCATTAGTCTGTATATATCTTTTGATGTCTGCACTTATTTCTTCTTTGACCCATTCATTTTTGAAAAGTATGTTGTTTAGTTTCCACATTTTTGTGGGATTTTTTTCCTCCTTTTTGCAGCTGAATTCTAGTTTCAAGGCTTTATGATCAGAAAATATGCTTGGTATAACTTCGATTTTTCTGAATTTGCTGATGTTGTTTTTATGGACCAACATATGGTCAATTCTTGAGAATGATCCATGTACACTGGAGAAAAATGTATACTCAGTCACTTTGGGATGAAATATCCTGTAGATGTCTATCATATCCAGGTGCTCTAGTATTTTGTTTAAGGCCACTATATCTTTGTTGATTTTCTGTTTGGATGACCGATCTAGAGCCATCAGCGGTGTATTGAGGTCTCCAAGTATGATTGTATTTTTGTCAGTTTTTGTTTTAAGGTCAGTAAGTAGCTGTCTTATATATTTTGGTGCTCCTTGGTTTGGTGCATATATATTAAGAATTGTTGTGTCTTCTTGATTCAGTGTCCCCTTAGCCATTATGAAATGGCCATTTTTGTCTCTGAGTACTTTCCCTGTCTTGTAGTCAGCATTATCAGATATGAGTATTGCTACGCCTGCTTTTTTTTTGGATGTTATTTGCTTGGAGTATTGTTTTCCAGCCTTTCACTTTGAATTGGTTTTTATTCTTGTTCCTTAGATGTGTTTCCTGTAGGCAGTATACAGTTGGATTTTCTTTTTTAATCCATTCTGCTACTCTGTGCCTTTTTATTGGTGAGTTTAATCCGTTTACATTTAGTGTAATTATTGATACTTGTGAGTTCCCTATTGCCATTTTATAGATTGCTTTCTGTTAGTTTTGTGTCTTATTTGATCCTTCTCTTTCGTTTTTCTATCTTTTGTTTTTATTTGTTTGTATTCCATACATCTTTCCTCTGTTGCTATCTTTTTTATCTCATGTGCTTCAGTGGTGGTTTTTTCAATGGTGGTTACCTTTAAGTAATGAAAAGGGTTCCTACCCTGTTCATTGTAGCGCACTATTTTGTGAGTACTTTTGCACTACATTGTCCTTTGCTACTGTTAATCTCCATCCTCTCCCCCCTCTTTCTTTTTGTTGTTGTCACAGTTTAAATTTGGTTTTTTTTTTTTGTTTTTTTTTAATAAATTTTTATTAATGGTAATGGGATGACATTAATAAATCAGGGTACATATATTCAAAGAAAACATGTCTAGGTTATTTTGTCATCAAATTATGTTGCAAACCCCTCGCCCAAAGTCAGATTGTCCTCCGTCACCCTCTATCTAGTTCTCTGTGCCCCTCCCCCTCCCCCTAACTCTCCCTCCCTCCCTCCCATGTCCTACCTCCCTCCCCACCCTTGGTAACCACCACACTCTTGTCCATGTCTCTTAGTCTCATTTTTATGTTCCACCAATGTATGGAATCATGTAGTTCTTGTTTTTTTCTGATTTGCTTATTTCACTCCTTATAATGTTATCAAGATCCCACCATTTTGCTGTAAATGATCTGATGTCATCATTTCTTATGGCTGAGTAGTATTCCATAGTGTATATGTGCCACATCTTCTTTATCCAGTCTTCTATTGAAGGGCTTTTTGGTTGTTTCCATGTCTTGGCCACTGTGAACAGTGCTGCAATGAACATGGGGCTACATGTGTCTTCACGTATCAATGTTTCTGAGGTTTTGGGGTATATACCCAGTAGAGGGATTGCTGGGTCATAAGGTAGTTCTATTTGCAGTTTTTTGAGGAACCACCATACTTTCCTCCATAATGGTTGTACTACTTTACAGTCCCACCAACAGTGAATGAGGGTTCCTTTTTCTCCACAGCCTCTCCAACATTTGCTATTACCCGACTTGTTGATAATAGCTAATCTAACAGGGGTGCGGTGGTATCTCATTGTAGTTTTGATTTGCATTTCTCTAATAACTAATGAAGCTGAGCATCTTTTCATATATCTGTTGGCCATTTGTATCTCTTCCTGGGAGAAGTGTCTGTTCATGTCCTCTTCCCATTTTTTTATTGGATTGCTTGTTTGTTTGTTGTTGAGTTTTATGAGTTCTTTGTAAATTTTGGATATTAGGCCCTTATCTGAGCTGTCGTTTGAAAATATCAGTTCCCATATAGTTGGCTGTCTGTTTATTTTGATATCAGTTTCTCTTGCTGAGCAAAAACTTTTAATTCTGATGTAGTCCCATTCATTTATCTTTGCCTTCACTTCTCTTGCCATTGGAGTCAAGTTCATAAAATGTTCTTTAAAACCCAGGTCCATGATTTTAGTACCTATGTCTTCTTCTATGTACTTTATTGTTTCAGGTCTTATATTTAGGTCTTTGATCCATTTTGAATTAATTTTAGTACACGGGGACAGGCTGTAGTCGAGTTTCATTCTTTTGCATGTGGCTTTCCAGTTTTCCCAACACCATTTGTTGAAGAGGCTTTCTTTTCTCCATTGTGTGTTGTTGGCCCCTTTATCAAAGATTATTTGACCATATATATGTGGTTTTATTTCTGGGCTTTCTATTCTGTTCCATTGGTCTGAGTGTCTATTTTTCTGCCAATACCATGCTGTTTTAATTATCGTGGCCCTATAATATAGTTTAAAGTCAGGTATTGTAATGCCCCCAGCTTCATTCTTTTTCCTTAGGATTGTTTTGGCTATTCGGGGTTTTTTATAGTTCCATATAAATCTGATGATTTTTTGTTCCATTTCTTTAAAAAATCTCATAGGGATTTTGATGGGAATTGCATTAAATTTGTATATTGCTTTGGGTAATATGGCCATTTTGATTATATTTATTCTTCCTATCCAAGAACAAGGAATATTTTTCCATCTCATAGTATCTTTTTCGATTTGCCTTAACAATGCTTTGTAATTTTCATTATATAGGTCCTTTACGTTCTTTGTTATGTTTATTCCTAGGTATTTTATTTTTTTTGTTGCAATCGTGAAGGGGATTATTTTTTTGAGTTCGTTTTCTAATATTTCATTGTTGGCATATAGAAAGGCTATGGACTTTTGTATGTTAATTTTGTATCCTGTGACCTTACTGTATTGGTTTATTGTTTCTAATAATCTTTTTGTGGAGTCCTTCAGGTTTTCAATGTATAGGATCATATCATCAGCAAAAAGTGATAGCTTTACTTCTTCTTTTCCGATATGGATGCCTTTTATTTCTTTGTCTTGTCTGATTGCTCTGGCCAGAACTTCTAGCACCACGTTGAATAAGAGTGGAGAGAGTGGACAACCCTGTCTTGTTCCTGATTTAAGGTAGAAAGTCCTCAGTTTTATGCCGTTTAATAGGATGTTGGCTGATGGTTTATCATATATGGCCTTTATCATGTTGAGATATTTTCCTTCTATACCCATTTTGTTGAGAGTCTTAAACATAAAATTGTGTTGTATTTTATCAAAAGCCTTTTCTGCATCTATTGATAAGATCATGTGGTTTTTGTTCTTTGTTTTGTTGATGTGGTGTATTACGTTAACCGTTTTGCGTATGTTGAACCATCCTTGAGATTCTGGGATGAATCCCACTTGATCATGATGTATTATTTTTTTAATATGTTGTTGTATTCGGTTTGCCAGTATTTTGTTTAGTATTTTAGCATCTGTATTCATTAGAGATATTGGTCTGTAGTTTTCTTTCTTTGTGCCATCCTTGCCAGGTTTTGGTATGAGGCTTATGTTGGCCTCATAAAATGTGTTTGGAAGTATTGCTTCTTCTTCAATTTTTTGGAAGACTTTGAGTAGAATAGGAACCAAGTCTTCTTTGAATGTTTGATAGAATTCACTAGTATAACCGTCTGGGCCTGGACTTTTATTTTTGGGGAGATTTTTAATAGTTTTTTCTATTTCCTCCCTGCTGATTGGTCTGTTTAGGCTTTCTGCTTCTTCATGACTCAGTCTAGGAAGGTTGTATTGTTCTAGGAATTTATCCATTTCTTCTAGGTTGTTGTATTTGGTGGCATATAATTTTTCATAGTATTCTACAATAATTCTTTGTATTTCTATGATGTCTGTGGTGATCTCTCCTCTTTCATTTTGGATTTTATTTATTTGAGTCCTGTGTCTTTTTTCCTTGGTGAGTCTTGCCAAGGGTTTGTCAATTTTGTTGATCTTTTCAAAGAACCAGCTCCTTGTTTTATTGATTTTTTCTATAGTTTTTCTGTTCTCTATTTCATTTATTTCTGCTCTGATTTTTATTATCTCCTTTCTTCGGCTGGTTTTGGGTTGTCTTTGTTCTTCTTTTTCTAGTTCCTTAAGGTGTGAAGTTAGGTGGTTTACTTCGGCTCTCTCTTGTTTGTTCATATAGGCCTGAAGTGATATGAACTTTCCTCTTATTACTGCTTTTGCTGCATCCCAGAGATTCTGATATGTCGTATTTTCATTTTCATTTGTCTGTATATATCTTTTGATTTCTGTGCTTATTTCTTCTTTGACCCATTCATTTTTTAGAAGTATGTTGTTTAGTTTCCACATTTTTGTGGGTTTTTCCCCCTCTTTTTTGCAGTTGAATTCTAGTTTCAAGGCTTTATGATCAGAAAATATGCTTGGTACAATTTCAATTTTTCTAAATTTGCTGATATTGTCTTTGTGGCCCAACATATGGTCAATTCTTGAGAATGTTCCATGTACACTAGAGAAAAATGTATACTCTGTCGCTTTGGGATGAAGTGTCCTGTAGATGTCTATCATATCCAGGTGTTCTAGTATTTCGTTTAAGGCCACTATATCTTTATTGATTCTCTGTTTGGATGACCGATCTAGAGCCGTCAGCGGTGTATTGAGGTCTCCAAGTATGATTGTATTTTTGTTAGTTTTTGTTTTAAGGTCAATAAGTAGCTGTCTTATATATTTTGGTGCTCCTTGGTTTGGTGCATATATATTAAGGATTGTTATGTCTTCTTGATTCAACTTCCCCTTAATCATTATGAAATGACCATTTTTGTCTCTGAGTACTTTTTCTGTCTTGTAGTCAGCATTATTAGATATGAGTATTGCTACGCCTGCTTTTTTTTGGGTGTTGTTTGCTTGGAGTATTGTTTTCCAGCCTTTCACTTTGAATTTGTTTTTATCCTTGTTGCTTAGATGTGTTTCTTGTAGGCAGCATATAGTTGGATTTTCTTTTTTAATCCATTCTGCTACTCTGTGTCTTTTTATTGGTAAGTTTAATCCATTTACATTTAGTGTAATTATTGACACTTGTGGGTTCCCTACTGCCATTTTATAAATTGCTTTCTGTTAGTTTTGTATCTAGTTTGATTCTTCTCTTTTGTTTTTCTATCATTTGTTTTTGTTTGTTTGTGTTCCATACTTCTTTCCTCTGTTGCTACCTTTTTTAAGTCAAGTGTTTTTGTGGTGGTTTTTTTTAAGGGTGGTTACCATTAAGTAATGAAAAGGGTACCTACCATATTCATTGTAGTACCCTATCTTATAAGTATTTCTGCACTTCATCATCCTTTGCTACTGTTAATCTCCATCCTCTCCCCCCTTTTTTTCCTTTGTTGTCACAGTTTTAGTTTGGTTTTATTGTGTTCTTGGTGGAGCTGTTACTTGTGGTGTTGTTTTCTTTTGTTCTTTGAATCTGGTTGGAAAACCCCCCTTAGTATTTCCTGGAGTGGGGGCTTTCTGTTGATAAATTCTCTCATCTTTTCTGTATTTGTGAATGTTTTTATATCTCCTTCATACTTGAAGGATAGCTTTGATGGGTATAGTATTCTTGGCTGAAAGTTCCTCTCTTTCAGGGCTTTAAATATTGGGGTCCATTCTCTTCTAGCTTGTAGAGTTTCTACTGAGAAATCTGATGATAATCTAATAGGCCTTCCTTTATATGTTGTACTCTTCTTTTCCCTGGCTGCCTTGAGAATTTTTTCTTTGTCATTGGTTTGTGTCATCTTTATTATGATGTGCCTTGGAGTGGGTTTGTTGGGGTTAAGAAAACTTGGTGTTCTGTTTGCTTCTTGAATTTGAGGCTTTAGTTCCTTCCACAGGCTTGGGAAGTTCTCGTCTATTATTTGTTTGAGTATATTCTCCATTCCATTTTCTTTCTCTTCTCCCTCTGATATACCTATTATTCTTATGTTATTCTTTCTGATGGAGTCAGACAATTCCTGTAGGGCTTTCTCGTTTTTTATTATTTTTGAGTCTCTTTCTTCTTCTCTCTGTTGTGCCTCAAGTTGTTTGTCTTCTATTTCACTAATCCTATCTTCAATCTGGGCTGTTCTGTTAGCTAAGCTTGTTACCTCGTTTTTCAGCTCGTGAATTGAGTTTTTCATTTCTGTTTGATTTGTTTTTATAGTTTCAATTTCCTTGGTAATATATTCTTTGTGTTCATTGAGTTGTTTTCTGATCTCCCTATATTGCCTTTCTGTGTTTTCTTGTATATCTCTGAGTATTTTTAAGATTTCTAGTTTAAATTCTCTGTCATTTAGCTCCAAGGCTTCCAATATGTTAAGTCTTTTCTCCATAGATTTTTCCACATCTATTTGTGTTACCTCTCTTTCTTTTGTATCCATAATATTCGATTTCCTCTTTCTTATCGGCATCTGAGGGTGGTCTTATTGATAGCACTAATTAGAATTAATAAGAGTAAAAAGAAAAAAAAAAGGGTAAAACACCCCACAAAAAAAACAGTAATAATTTATTATTTCCCCCTTTTTTCTCTCTTCTCTTTCCCTCCTCTCCCCTCCTCAGGGAAATATCGTGCCTATAATGGAGGGCCTGATTTGGGGTGAAGAGTTCAAGGGGCAAAAAAAGGGAGTAGGGACCTACTAAATGCAAAAAAAAAAAAAAAAAAAGGAAGAAAATCTTAGACAAGCATAAGATGATTTGCTTGTAAGTGATGGTCAACTAAGAGATATAATGACAGGGATAAGAGGGAATCAGAAAAAAGGACCAAAAAAGAATAATAAAGAAGAAAAAATAAAAATAATAAGTAAAAATCTGTTGTATTAAGTGGAGCGAAGACTAAATACAATGGAGACCTTGGGTTGGGAGGACCCAAAATGCCACAAAAATAAACAAACAAGAGAGAAAAAAAATAAAAACAAAAGCAAAAAAGAGAAATAAAACCAAAAAAAAGTCTTGAGTCCCAAATTAACTAATTTGTTCGTGATTGAGGATTATATGGGAGGAAAGTAAAATGAGAAAAGAAAAAACGAATAGAAAGGAAAAAATAAGAAAAAGAGAAAAACGAAGGAAGAAATAAAATAGGAGAAAAAAACAAAATAAAGCAAGACAAAAAAAAAAAAACAAAAGAGGAGAGAGTGAGAGTTAAGTGTTTTGGAGTATTACCTTAAAGGAGGGTGAGGATGAAGAAGAAAAATAAAATGCAACACTCATGGGTAGTGTAGTTCAAGAAAGGGGAAGCATAAGATGGGCAGAGAATAGAAGGACCGAGGTGGAGGAAATAAAGGCAAAAAGATAGAAGAAACAAGCAACAACAACAACAACAAAAAAAAATTAGTGGATCAAGTCGTAAAGTCTGTGGGTTTTTCTTGATTTTGAGAGGTTAACTTCTTCCTTTTTCTTTTCTCTCCGTCTTCCTAGTCGGTGACTCTGTACCCCAGGCTCTGCCCCTGTGTCACTCTTAGTTAGGGATTTGCAGTTGATGGGATTCTATGGCAATGTCATATAATTGGCTTTAGTCTTGCTGGAAGTAAAGGCTTGTTGGCGTTTGCAGGGTCCAACGATGAGAGAGTTTGCTTTCCTGGATTCTCTCTCCTAGTCCCCCCTTTCTGAATTAGCAGCCTGGTGATCCAGCTATAAGGCTGCAACTGCTTCTGCCTGGGGAGTAAGAGGCTCAAAGAGCTGGGAAATCCCCACTCTATCCCCACTCAGTGCAAGGCTTTGGGAAAGGCTCTGAGAGTCAGGGCCTCCAGTGTAATCAGGCGGGGGTGGGAGTCAATTGTTGTCAAGGTGACTGTTCAGCGCCTATCATTTAGTTGGACCTCTCAACCCAGGCTTTCCACACTTTGTAGCCTGTTTTTGCAGGGAAGAAGAGGCACTAGTCTCTGCTTACGACTAGTGTAGTATAGACCTTATTATCTGCCAAGTCCTTCTTGTTAGCGTTTATCCCTGAATATGGAGGCTCTATCAATCAGAAGTTGCCCCCGCCCCTTTAGCGAGAGGCACTAAAAAATATCACGCCTCTTGTCTTGGATCGCTGAACTGAGAGAGATCTTATCAATTAGAACCGAGGGTGCGCAGATTTTATGGGTTAAGCTAATTTCAGTGATTGGGTCGCAGCTGTGTTTCAGAAGGTATTTTAGGCTGCCTGCGCGCACCCCTCCCCCAACGCTTGATTGTTAGCTTGAATGGCTTGGTGAGGTGCCCCGTCCACGGAGAGAATCTCCCAAGCCTCTCCCGCTCGCCCCGCCGCTGGCGGCTGGACCGCACCAGGCGCAGGATAATGGAGCCCCCTGGGTGTGCGGGCCAGTAGGGCGCCCTGGGCGCGTGGAATGCCCAAGGCATGCGCGCGAATGGGGCGCTCAGGGCACCGGTGGCCGGCGACCCCCACTCGCAGTGTGCGGGCCGCTGGGAACGTCAGCAGTGCTCAACCGGACCGGGCGAGCGCGCGGCGGCTTGTGGCGGCCGCTCATGGTGGCGGTTCCGCGGGGGCTCGCGGCAGCTCGCGGTGGCGGTTCGCGGGGGTTCACGGCAGCTCGCGGGCTCGCGGCCGCGAGCGGCGGCTTGCGGTTCCCAAGTATATGGGCTGACTCACCGCGGGCGCACTCCCTGGCGGCTTGAATGAGCGTCGCTGCGGTAGCTTCCTCCACACCCTCGTCTCTCAGATTCAAGTGATAACAGTCCTTTTGCTTTCAGTTTGTGTGGAACTCCGGAATGCTCCGAGGATAAATTTTTCTGTTTCTAGTTGATAAATTTGTTGTGATTTAGGGGAGAGCTGTCGGACGCGCTTCTCACGGCGCCATTTCCGTGACGTCACTCTAAATTTGGTTTTATTGTGTTCTTCTTGGAGCTTTTACTTGTGGCTTTGTTTTTTTTTGTTGTTGTTGTTCTTTGTATCTGATTGGAGAACCCCCTTTAGAAATTCCTGGAGTGGGGGTTTTTTGATGATAAATTCCGTCATCTTTCCTGTATCTGTGAATGTTTTTATTTCTCCTTCATATTTAAAGGATAGCTTTGATGGGTATAGTATTCGTGGCTGAAAGTTCCTCTCTTTCAGGACTTTAAATATTGGGGTCCACTCTCTTCTAGCTTGTAGAGTTTCTGCTGAGAAATCTGATGATAATCTAATGGGCCTTCCTTTATATGTTGTATTCTTCTTTTCCCTGGCTGCCTTGAGAATTTTTTCTTTGCCGTTGGTTTGTGCCAATTTCAATATGATATGCCTTGGAGTAGGTTTGTTGGGGTTAAGAAAGCTCGGAGTTCTGTTTGCTTCTTGAATTTGAGGCTTTAGTTCTTTCCACAGGCTTGGGAAGGTCTCATATATTATTTGTTTAAGTATGTTCTCCATTCCATTTTCTCTCTCTTCTCCCTCTGATATACCTATTATTCTTATGTTATTCTTTTTGATGGAGTCAGATAATTCTTGTAGGGCTCTCTCATTTTTTTTAATTTTTGAGTCTCTCTCTTCTCTCTGTTGTGCCTCAAGTTGCTTGTCTTCTATTTCACTAACCCTCTCTTCTATCTGGCCTGTTCTATTAGCTAAGCTTCTTACCTCGTTTTTCAGCTCGTGAATTGAGTTTTTCATCTCTGTTTGATTTGTTTTTATAGTTTCAATTTCCTTGGAAATATATTCTTTGTGTTCGTCAAGTTGTTTTCTGAGCTCCCGAAATTGCCTTTCTGTGTTTTCTTATATATCTCGGAGGATTTTTAGGATTTCTATCTTAAATTCTCTGTCATTTAGCTCCGAGGTTTCCAATATATTAAATTTGTTCTCCATAGATTTTTCCTTATCTAGCTGTGTTACCTCTCTTTCTTTTGTATCCATGATATTCGATTTTCTCTTCTGTAATGGCATCTTAGGGTGGTTTTGTTGATAGTATTAATGAGATTTAATAAAGAATAAAAAGTTAAAAAAATAAAAAATCAAAGAGTTGTTTTTTTAAAAAAAATTAATAATGAAATAAAGAAAAATAAAATTAAAATTAAAAAAAGGAAATTATTCCCCCCTTCCTTTTATTCTCTCCTCTCCTCTCCCCTCTTTCTTGAGAAAATCTTGTAGTGAACTGTGAATTATATTGTACTAAATAGAACAAACAATGCCTGTATGGAGGGCCAGAATTGGGGAGAAGTAATAAAGGGGCTAAAAAAAAAAAGAAAAAAAGAAAATAATAGGGCATATGGACCCACAAAAAGCAAATAAGGAAAAAAATTGGGTCAAGAATAAAATGATTTGCTTTTAGGTGTT
>NW_027095487.1:54178-104962 GCF_036850765.1 Saccopteryx bilineata | reverse complement strand
CACAAGGTAATCTGGAAATGTCGTTTTTTGTTTTTGGTTTGTTTGTTTAATATCACTGGCAATGACTGGGATGTTTTGTAACCAAACCTTATATATATACCGTATTCACTTAATTTAGAAGCAGCCATTTATAACCTTAATTTTCATTAATTAAAAATAATGTCCACTTTTTATTACAAGTTATTGATAGATATGTAAATTCCAAACTGCCCTCTTGATGTTCCGCTTATCTGTCAGATCGCACCCTTACTGGACTATTGACCCTGAGACAGAGGAATTCCAAAAGCTGACAAGCCACCCCAAGGGGCTCCAGACACACCAGCACTTTTGATTCAACACCCACATGCTCGAAGCCCCCCAAGGAGGAGCATTCCGGACATACCAGGACCTTTGCCTCAGTATCCCCTCAGGCTCTCCCAAACACTATATAACTCGCCCCCAGTCTGTAACTGGTGCTCTTCTCCCCAGGAGAAGTGCCCAGCAGGGTTTCTTTCTTCCTTTCAATAAAGCCTGTTACTCTGGTCTTTCGGACTCCCATGGATTCCAACATTTGGTGCCAAAACTCGGGACAGGGTACTAACTGTCTGGACGATCCCTCTTTGCCGTCCAAACTTACAACCAGGGAAGCAATGGGCAGCAGCAGCTCATCCCGGGCTTACTCCCTGATTCTGTTTGGACCTGTAATTGTGGGTTGATTGGCCGGCATTCTAACCCTGTTCTGAACCCCTGCTGGACCAGAAGGTAAGGAGTTTCTCCCTTCCCCTTCCCCGGTTGGCTTCTAAATTTCTCTCTAAAAACACCCCTTTCTGGTCGGACGATTTTCTCTGACATGCCTCACGTTTTGAGGGGTTTGACTTTCAGTCTCAGTGGACTGCACAGAAGACTAGGCGCCTAGCCAAACCTCTCCACTCTCTCGGACTTCTCATCCTTGGAGCTCCCTGACAGGTGGTGATGACCTCTATCAGGGATGACTCCCCCACACAGAGATTCTCTCCTCTTGGGACAGTGACAAAAGGCAGGGATGCCCCCTCTTGCTCACATGTCTCCACTATGGGCTCTTCAGGAGCCTAAGCCTTCCAACGAGACACCACTAGGATGTCTCATAAAAATCCTCACCAAACTCAGTCTCTCAGACCTCAAACCAAAGAAATTAATCTTCTTCTGTAACATGGCATGGCCTCAGTACAGACTAGACAATGACTCCCATTGGCCTGAAAACAGGACATTCAATTACAATATCCTAAGACATCTTGACAATTTCTGCCACCGGACTGGGAGGGCATCAGAAATTCCTTACGCGCAGGCTTTCTTCTCCCTTCTCTCCTGTCCTTAATTTCTGTACTTTTGTTCTACACGCAGGCCATTTTTGGCCGAAGAAACCTCACCTAAAACCTCTGCTCCTAATCTTCCCTTCTCCGTGGACTCCCAAACTCTCTCCTTCTCCTGCCTGACCCCCGGGACACCCCTCTCTAGTCTCTCAGCAAATCTTTTTTGCTGGAGTCTCTTCCCTCCAGAAAGCCTCTTCCCTTCACTAAATTCTGTTTTCTCATTTCACCAGTCTCTCTTTCTCCTCCCCTGCTGGCCAGGGGCCTCTCCTTCTCCACTGTGTTCTTTGTCCCCTCCACCCTCCTTAGAAGCTGTGCCTGTCTTATCTCTGACCTCTCTTCCCTCCTTACAAACTGCAGTTCTGTCTCCTCTCCGACCCCTCCTCCTTCCTTACACACTGTGACTGTGCCTCTTTCCTCCTTGCCCTCTCCTCTCTCCTCAGAACTCTAAATCCTTTTGACTCCTCTGACTATGTGGTGCCACACCAATACTTTAACCTCCTTCTCTCCTCCTGCAGATTCTGACTTTCCTTCTTTCCATCCAGCTGCTCACACTGTCCATCCGTCTGCTTTCTCTCTTCCTCCCCTCTTTGCTGGCAACTCCCTGCCATCTCAAAAAACTTAAAAAACAGAATTGTATATTAAGCTATGTGTGTAAGTAATCTGTCTTGTCTCATTGTTTGTCAGAAAATATTTCTAGTGAATTGAAACAAGTAAAGCGTGCTCATTTAAATTCCTTTAATCATAATATGTGAAGTCCTTTGTTTAATGTGTTAACTGTGTCTGTTTATAAGGCCTTAAACCAGTAATTACCCACCTCATAAACCAGGTTTACTCATACCCCCACGGAATCTCCCTGCAATACCCCCTCCTTTCCTGTTCAAAAACCTTCAGGAGCTATCACCTCGTACAAGCCTTATACCTAATCAATGAGGCAGTAATTACCCTCCATCCAGTAGTCCCTAATCTCTGTAAATTACTGTCACACATTTTCTCAAACACCACTCATTCACAATATAGCACTCAAGAATGCCTTCTTTATCATTCCTCTACACCCTGACTCTACTTTCTGTTTGCCTTTACCCAGACACTATGCAGCCCAGCAACTTACATGGACTATTTTACCCCAGGGATCAAAAAACAGCCCACACCTGTTTCGGCAGGCACTAGGTCAGGATTTAACAGCACGCAATCTCAAACTAATACTCCACTTACAATATGTAGATAACCTGCTCCTCTGCAGCCACTCCCTGCCTGCCTCAAGGAGACTCACCACCACCCTTCTTAACTTCCTTGCTATGAAGTGTTATCCGTCTTCTCTGCTAAGGCTCAACTTTATTCTCAGTCCCTAGTCTATCTAGGTATTATTTTAACCCCCACCACCTGAAGTCTCACCCTAGATCAAACTCAGACCCTCCACAGTCTCCAACCACCTACCACCACAGATCAAATCTTTCTTCCTCAGTCTAAAAGGCTTCTTTAAACACTGAATTTCAATTTTGCTCTTAGTCAAGCCCCTCAGTGAGATCTTCTGAGCATGGCTTTTTAAGGTCTATAATGACCAAGGGAGTAACAGAAAAAGGCAAATAGGGCCCAAAAGAAGTCAGGAAAATACCAGCTTTTGCTCCAGCACCCTAAGGGGCTTCATAGCATTTCATCAAGGCCCTGCTCCAGCGTGGAAAGAAAGGTCATTGAACTGAAGCCTGCCAGGCTTCCTGGCCCCACTGGTGACACACCTGTGCTGTGGAAAGAGAGACACGAGAAGGTAAGCTGCCCCCTTTCTCCATGGAGGGAGAGTTCAGTCTCTTCTAGCCCTACTCCAGCTACCTGTGACCTGACCTTGCCCCGAGTGCTGGGAATTGCCACTGAAGGCCCAAGACATTATTCAGGAGCCTAAGGTATTTCTTCCAAGTAGCAGATAAACTGATCTCATTTCTTGTAAACACAAGGGCCATATACTATGCCTTGCCTGAATATTTAAGTTTTATTTATCCCTCAAGATCTCTACTGTGGGTATTGACAGTCTGATTTTATTGCTTTATTTAATGTTTAGTATCTCCTTTGTTCCTCTTATCTCATGCCCCATGCCTATTATAGGCTGGGACCTGCTGCTAATTCCAGGCTAGAAGCAGTGGTCACTAGGACTTAAACTCTAACTGCAAGTGTAGAAATGTAACACCCTTTCCCTAAGTACTTGCAGGTTTTATAGGTCACTCAGCAAACTGTTCAAACACTGTCCAAGAGGCACTTCCAGCATTACATCACTCAAGGACTGGACTTCACATGGACAGGTCCACACACCATGATCCTGACAACTCCCACTGCTGCTAAAAATAGAAAAACGGAATGCCTTACTCCAATCACAACCTGAAGCTGGTTGGTCTACGTATGGCAAATATATGAAAAAACTAAGGACTCTTTTAGTCAGGCTTTGGGAAAAGGGAAACTAGGATAAAAAGAAAGTCAACTTACTTGTCACTAAAGGTTAAAGATTTTTAAATCAAGAGTTCTGACTAGAAAGGAATTGTATGGTTTTGATAATAGAAGGTATAGGTATGGAAATACTTTTTGAAAAAAAAGAAAAAAAGCAAGTTGTTATAAAGGCCAGTTATTTCTGGATAAGAAAGTTTATGATAATTGAAGGTTTATGTAAGTTTTAGAAGGTATGTGCAGGTTTTAGATTTCTACCAAGAAAAAAGAATTTGAACAGTCAGAAAACTGGTTTTAAAAAAATGTTTAATCAGTCACCCTAGCTAACAATCCTCTACTCTCCCCACTTAGTGGGACAACTCTTTCCTCCACCCTGACCATCTGGAGCTCAGAAACAGAGAAACAAAACCATCCCTTTGTCCTTCCATTCTCTATTCACCTCTCAGCCTGCCTCACCCAATCAGGAACTTTCTACTCGTGTGGGATCACACCTATCTGCGTCTCCATACTAATTAGAAAAAAAAACCCTGTACCCTAATCTATCTCACCCCTAAATATCAACCTAATCCCACCCCATGAGCCTCTTCCAGTTCCTAATACACTATCTATCAATGTAAGGACCAAACAAGCTATGCAGGTAATTTCTCTTCTTATTGCTTTAGAAATCTCTACAAAAGAAGATCTAGGGGCAAGGGGAGTAGCCACACTGCCCTGTCTTATTTCTTTTTACTCTCTCTCTCTCTCTCTCTCTCTTTCTCTCTCTCTGAAGCCCAGCGAATTCGTAAACATGGAATCAGTGGTTTCACACAAAACTGGGCATCTTGACTATTACCTTTCATTGCTCCACTCACTCTCCTATTTATTTTCTAACTTTTAGACCCTGCCTCTTACGTTTGTTCACTAGTTTCTTACAGAACCGCATGCAGACCTTCGCCAATCAGACAACTGGAAAATCTACTTAACCCTACACACCAACCCTGAAACCTCACCTCACGAAACAGAAATATCTGAACCCCTATCTCAGCAAACTTCCCTAAATTCTATCTGCAACCTCTACAGTCCCCTAAACCTAAAGCTCTCCCATATTCCTGAAGAACTAGGAGAATAAATAGCAACACCTCTTAACGCTTCTCAGTCTTTTTCCCTTCACATAGTAAAAGGACAAGATCACTGGGTCTTCTTGGAGCCTACAAACGGACATGAAAACATTTCTTTTAACTCAAGCTAACTGCTCTCTCCAGGTCTGCCAGGAAAAATATCTCTAACTTACCATGGAAGAACTTTCACACACACACCCCTATACAACCCTCCTTATCCTCTGCATTGCTAATCTCCAAATACCTGCCTCTTTCTTATTAAGTTCCTACAGGCCGGGATGAGAGAAATCTCTAGGATTACCTACAATCAAATGCTCCTACACTATTTCCCAGTACCCCAAAGGAGAACTTCATGAGGGAAATATAAAATAGGTAGGTATAACAGCAGGAAGAAGCCATCCCTCAAGCCCGAGAAGTTCCCTCCTGAATGTTCTCCAAACCCTCTTCCACTTTACCATACATATTCAATCCTTCTAAAAAACTTACACCAACAGGTTTTCCTGTATCTTAAAATCTCTACATGTCCTTTCATTTGAGAGGAACCAGACCAGCACGTCCTCATGAGGCTCATCCAGGAGACCATGCATCACCATGTCACTCTGTCCACTTGGCTTCTCGCAGCAAAGCAACTGACAATTATTACCCCGCAAATTTTTTACTTCCTCACTCAGGTTTTTGAAGACATCCCTGGTTTAGACCTCACAGCATGAAAATTGATGACCTTTTTAACTGGATGAGGGACTTGGCTTGGCAAGGTTCCCTTCTTGAGTTCTCTCCAGAAGAAGCAATAATTTACCAATTTTTTCTCCTTGTTCTCCTAATCACCCCTCACCATATATTATAAAATTAATAACTGCCTTTCTTTTTTATATGTAACCACAGAGCTGAAAAATGATAGATTGTAAATTCCAAAACTGCCCTCTTGATGTTCTGCTTATCTGTCAGAACCTCACCCTTACTGGACTATTGACCCTGAGACAGAGGAATTCCAAAAGCTGACAAGCCAGTCCCAAGGAGGGGCTCCGGACACACCAGGACTTTTGATTCAACACCCACATGCTCGAAGCCCCCCAAGGAGGAGCATTCTGGACATACCAGGACTTTTGCCTCAGTATCTCCTCTGGCTCTCCCAAACACTATATAACTCGCCCCTAGTCTGTAACTGGTGCTCTTCTCCCCCAGGAGAAGTGCCCGGCAGGGTTCCTTTCTTCCTTTCAATAAAGCCTGTGACTCTGGTCTTTCGGACTCCCACGGATTCCAAGAGTTATTAACTCGGTTTTTGGCTTTAATGTTCTGTTACTATTCAAATTTCTGTCATTGTAGTAGAAAGGGAGAGCAATTTTTGTTCTAGGCAATTCGAAATTATTGACTCTGAAGGCACGTGAAAGTAAGGCCCAAAACATAACAACACAAAAACACCTGTGTGTTGCCTTTAGCTTAGAAATAAGCAGAGGAAAAGAGAATGGGCTGGATAGTACCATTCCTTAAAAGAATGGATAGTACCATTCCTTAAAAATTTTGACCAGCGAATCAGTGGAGATTCTCTTTCAGTCATCATCACAACTCCAGAAAGTGCATCCAGTTCAGTGCTGCGTTTTAATAGCCAGGGTTGGGCGGTGGGGTGACTCTATGCCAAATCCGTTGCTACCTGATTAAAGTACCCCTTGAACCAACCATGTGCCATAAGTGCCACTTTGTCCATTTTACAGATGAGGAAGGGAGTAAAATGCCAAGGACATAGAGTTAGAAAGTGGTAATACTACAACGTAGGCCCAAACATTTAGACTCTAAGCCTTATTTTATACCACCATGCTCTATTCTGTTTCCTTTTTATATCTTTAACAGAGCCAGGATTTGGGGATGGTGGGACAGATATATGTGCTGGGCACAAAATTCAAAGGGGTGTCAAAAAACTCAATAGTCAAAATGAACAATATTTTGAAGAAATATTTTGAAAATAAATATAAATGTAAAAATCCATGATACATAATATATCAAATTTTTAAATAAAGATGAAAATGAAAATATTTGAGATAGGAAATGTCCTAGGACTTTTTTTTTACTCTGTGATATCTGACAAGAGAATGACTGGTCCCAATTTATTTCAAATTATCACATTATCTGGGGCAAGGATTTTGAATAATGCCACTATTGACATTTTGAATTGGAAAATATTTGTAGAGGCTGTACATTGTCCTGTGCATGGCAGGGCATTTAGTAATGTCCTTCATTCTAGTCACTGGATGCCATAAGCACCTCCCTCCATTGTGCCAACCAAAAAATGTCTCTAGACATTGCCAGATGTCCCATAAGAAACAAAGTCAACCCTGTGATAACCACTGACTTAGATGCAGCCGACTTATTTTTGAATTGTTAAAAAAAAATTTTAAATCTCTTTAAAACTGAACAATATTTTCATAATATATTCAGCTCAGAAATGTGGTACATGATTTGATTACAGATAGGTTTGTTTTGTACAGACAAACCAAGCCTATGGGATAAATCCATTGCAATTTAAAAAGTCCTTTGCTCGTTGTAATTTAAAGTCTTCTGTAGCTTGACTGTTTACTATTTAAAGAGGAGAGAAGAGCTCAGGTGAGTTGAAACTAAATGTTTCATAATGCTATCATTACAACTTTAGATAGCAATTAATTTTTACATCTTTCTTGTAAATATTCTTGTAAAACATAGCTAAGATCGCAAGTCTTCATTAAATAAACAAACAAATAAATAAATAAAAAGAAGAAGGATGTGAAGGAGAAGGAAGAGGAGGAGGAAAAAGGAGAGGCAGAGGAAAAAGAAGAGAAGGAAGAAGGGCAGTGGAGAAAAAGAAAGAAGGGAGAGGTCCATGTCAGTGGGCAGGAGGAAGTGGAAAGGAAGGATGGGGAAGAGGAGGAGAAAGAAAAGGGAGAAAGGGAGAAAAAGGGGCCTGAAGAGGCCAGGCTGGTGCACAGACACCCATGATCATTCTGGCTGGTGAAATTGAAAGAATCTGCATGGGGTTCTGAGCCTCATTGACTTTGCTTTGAATCCTGACTCTTTTTCTTAATGGTGTGATTTTGGCTGAGCTACTAACTTCTCTGTTAAGTGTGCTCAGTAAAGCATCTAGAACTGTGCCAGGCACAGATAAGCAATACACATTACTTTCCATTATCCTTTTCTGTTCATGTTCAAGTGACTTCTTTCCTCACGAGGTTTATAACAAATTCTCAGCCACTCCTGAAGTCTAGGAAAGAGATGCAGGACATTACTTTCTATGCAAAATTTCAGTGTGACTAAATAATGAATATGCTCATGAATGGATCTCATGTCTGCTTGGTTGATCCTTGTGTTACTCTGTAACTCATCAATTGCAGACTAGGACAGCTGTCCTGTTCTCTAGGCCAGTGGTCCCCAACCTTTTTTGGGTCACGGACCGGTTTAATGTCAGAAAACATTTTCACGGACCGGCCTTTAGTGTGGGACGCATAAATGTATCACGTGACCGAGACAAGCGTCAAGAGTGAGCTTAGACGAATGTAGCAGAAGGAATCTGGTCATTTTTTAAAAAATAAAACATCATTCAGACTTATATATAAATAAAAAGGAAATAATGTAAGTTATTTATTCTTTCTCTGTGGACCAGTACCAAATTGCCCACGGACCAGTACTGGTCCATGGCCCAGGGGTTGGGGACCATTGCTTTAGGCCACAGAGGTACATAGACCTGGTACCAGAATATTAGATAAGATTTCCAGTAATTGAAGGCTGTGGGAGGGGGGAAGTAGCCTCAATATTAGTGTCCACATTATAAGAAAACTACTCCTAATTTAAGTAATTAATCTTCAGTTTGTATTTTTTCATTTGTTATGTAAATATTATTTTAGGAATATTTGTCTAATGTTTTCCATAATGAATGTTTCAATGGCCCATTGCTTTTTTTTTTCTCATATTGAGAGACTATGAAGTTAAATATACTCTGAAGTGTTCTTCAGAGATTTTCAATAAGGAAATATCTCTTTTATTTACAGTCTGTCCTTTTGCAGTTTTTGTTTACATACTTTTAATTTAATGTCAAATATTGTAAGCTAAATTTATTCAAAAATGTGTATCACCATCCTTATTTTCATATTTTAATTTTATTTCTTTTTTAACTAAAAATGGAACAGTTGCAAGATTTTCTATTTAATGATGTGCTTTTTAAAGGTAAAATATTACGTGCTTAAAATTATACTGTTTCCATGAATAAAGAGACTTTATAAGGCCAGCTAAACATCAAGCAGTTGAAATAATGCAATCTTTAATAGCATTCAATGTCCTGTTAAATAACCTACCTGTCAAACCCTTTCCAATTAACTGGGATTATTTACAAACACTAAATTTTTAAAAATACATTTATCTGAGGAAGCCATAAATAACAATTTCAACTTCCTTCAATACTTCATGCATTTAGTAAATCTGCAAAGTGTAGACAATCTGTTTTACTAGGATTTATGCTGCATAGAAGAAAAACACTATAAAATGCAGCATCAGAAAACTATTTCCCAAGCACAATCAGAGGGATTTTATTATTGGAGATCAGAAAGCACCCTGTCCTAGAACCTTAGATGAGTAATGCATGACCCAGTAACAGAGGAGAGGTATTACATCTGTCTGCTGCAGGTTAGGCAATTAGGGAAGTATATTATACCCTGGAGATCAGCATGGAAGACGTTTTTTAGGGAGTGCTTCTGACTTTAAATATTGGGGTCCACTCTCTTCTAGCTTGTAGAGTTTCTGCTGAGAAATCTGATGATAATTTAATGGACCTTCCTTTATATGTTGTATTCTTCCTTTCCCTGGCTGCCTTGAGAATTTTTTCTTTGCCATTGGTTTGTGCCAATTTCATTATGATATGCCTTGGACTAGGTTTCTTGGTGTTAAGAAAACTCGGAGTTCTGTTTGCTTCTTGAACTTGAGGCTTTAGTTCTTTCCACAGGCTTGGGAAGTTCTCATCTATTATTTGTTTGAGTATGTTCTCCATTCCATTTTCTCTCTCTTCTCCCTCTGATATACATATTATTCTTATGTTATTCTTTTTGATGGAGTCAGATAATTCCTGTAGGGCTATCTCATTTTTTTAATTTTTGAGTCTCTTTCTTGTTCTCTCTGTTGTGCCTCAAGTTGCTTGTCTTCTATTTCACTAATTCTATCTTCTATCTGGCCTGTTCTATTAGCTAAGCTTGTTACCTCGCTTTTCAGCTCATGAATTGAGTTTTTCACCTCTGTTTGACTTGTTTTTATAGTTTCAATTTCCTTGGAGATATACTCTTTGTGTTCATCGAGTTGTTTTCTGAGCTTCCTAATTGCCTTTCTGTGTTTTCTTGTATATCTCTGAGTATTTTTAGGATTTCTATTTTAAATTCTCTGTCGTTTAACTCCAAGGTTTCCAATATCTTAAATTTTTTCTCCATAGATTTTTCCTCATCTAGCTGTGTTACCTCTCTTTCTTTTGTATCCATGATATTTGATTTTCTCTTCCTTAATGGCATCTGAGGGTGGTTTTGTTGATAGTATTAATTAGATTTAATAAAGAATAAAAAGTTAAAAAAAATAAAAAATCAAAGAGTTATTTTTTTAAATAAAATTAATAATGAAATAA
This sequence comes from Saccopteryx bilineata, assembly GCF_036850765.1. Taxonomy (NCBI): domain Eukaryota; kingdom Metazoa; phylum Chordata; class Mammalia; order Chiroptera; family Emballonuridae; genus Saccopteryx; species Saccopteryx bilineata. The sequence continues at coordinate 94,490 of NW_027095487.1, read as the reverse complement.
AGAAAAATAAAATAAAAATTAAAAAAAGAAAAAAAGAATATTATTCCCCCTCCCTTTTTTTTTCTCTCCTCTCCTCTCCCCTCTTTCTTGAGAAAATCTTGTGGTGAACTGTGAATTATATTCTACTAAATAGAACAAACAATGCCTGTACTGGAGGGCCTGAATTGGGGAGAAGTAATAAAGGCAGGGGGGGGAAGGCTTATGAACCCACACAAAGCAAATAAGAAAAAAAATTGGGTCAAGAATAAAATGATTTGCTTTTAGGTGTTGGTTGACTAGGAGTTATGATGAGAAGCATAAGAGGGAAACAGGAAAATGGGGGGACAAATTAAAAAATTACTATTGTATTTAGTGGAACAAGAACTAGATAAAATGGAGAGCCAGGGATGGGAGCACTGCTAGTGTGTTAAAAAGGTGAAGTAAAAACCCCCCAAAATGCCACAAACATAAATTTGAGTCCCAGGTAAGACATTGTTCATTATTGAGGTTTGAATGAGAAGAGACATAAAGGAGAAAGGAAGAAACTAATATAGGGGAGAAAAGAAAGAGAGAGTGAGAGAAAAAAGAGGGAACCACTAAAAGAAGAAAAAAGAAAAAGAGAGAGAGAGAGAGTTAAGGGTTTTGGAGTGCAACCCTCATAGAGAGAAAGGAAGAGGAAAGAAAAGATAATGGGAGATGTAACACTTATGGGTAGTGTAGTTCAAGGAGAGGAGAGAGTAAGACCGGCAGAGAGTTAATCGACCAAATTGGAGGAGGAATAAAAAAGTATCAAGAATGAAGATAAGAGAAACAAACGAACAAATATAATAAAATGGGATAGGCTATAAAGTCTGCAGATTATTCTTGATTTTGAGAGGTTATCTTCTTGCTTTTTCTTTTCTCTCCCTCTTCCTGGTCGGTGACTCTGTACCTCGGGTTCTGCCCCTTTGGCACGCTCAGGTAGAGGTTTGCAGTTGATAAGTCTCTATGGCAATGTCATGTATTGTGCTTCAGTCTCGTTGGCAGTCGAGGCTCATTAGCATTTATAGGCTCCGACAGTGAGAGAGTCCGTGTTCCTGGAGCCTTTCTCCTAGTCTTTCCTTCCTCAATTAGTAGCCTGATAATCCAGCTATGGGGTTGCTGCTGCCTCTGCCTGGATAGTAAGAGGCTCAAAGATCTGGCAACTCCCCACTCTATTCCCACTGAGCGCAGGGCTCTGGGTAAGGCTCAGTCAGTCAGAGCTGCTAGCATAATCAGGCAGGGCTTCTGCCCACTCAAAGACCTCTGGCTCTGCCACTCTGTGGGATAACACGGGCACGCACTGCCGAGGCACTTGGAGGAATCTCTCACCACTATCTGCAACCAGGATATCCGGCCAGCAGTCTCACGCTCTGAGTGAAACCCCCAACCGCAGGGAAAAGTTGCAGCGTTGGAATTGAGTCTCGCTCCGTCCCCGTGTGCGGCTTTTGCAAGGCGCTGGGGCGGCCCGAGATTCCGCTTTGGCCCACACAAAGGCCCCTGACTCTGCCCCTCTGTGCGATAACACGGGCGCGCACTGCCGAGGCACTCGGAGGAATCGCTCACTCCTTATCTGCGCGCGCAAACCAGGATATGAGGCCGGCCGCGTTTCGCTCTGAGTGAAACAGCCTCCAGCACGGAAAATCTCCACCGTTGGGATTAGTTCTCACTCCCTCCCGTGCGTGGCTTTCCCAGGGCGCTGGGGCTGCCCAGAGACTCTGCCCTCAGCCCACAGAAAGGCCTCAGACCCTGCCTGTCCGTGGGGCAACACGGGCACCCACTTCCGCGGCTTAGGAAGAAATCTCTCTTCCACTAACTGCGCACCGACCAGGAGATCGGGGAAAATGGCTGCCCCGCTTGTCTTTCTTTCTCTGGGTTTGGCCTGAATGTTAGCTAGTATTGCCCGGGTTGCCACAGGAACAGTTTTTCCTTGGCCTGGATCTCTGTGCCACAGCCTGGTTCAGCCGTTTGTGCTGCGGCCTGTATCTATTCATCCCCTTTGCCCGCCTCAGTTTCTATATTCTCAGTTCCCAGTGAAAGCCACCCTGTTTAGGTTAGTGAGGAAGGCGGAGCATTTCTTACTCTCTATTTCCTTCGGGGTTTGATTATATATTTAGCCAATTTTTCACTCGACCATACCTTCGGGTGTATTGCGAAACATCTGGAGGCTCCAAGGATAGGTTTTTCTGTTTCTGGTTGAAGATCTTGTTGAGTTTTGGGGGAGATTTATCGGTATCGCTTCCTACCGCGCCATTACTCTGACGTCATCTCGGGAGTGCTTCTGAGATCAGCATCTTCAGAAGGGAAGGAAGCAGAATTGGGCAGAAGAAGATGGAGGATTATGAAGCAATCACAAGGGAGGCCTTAGCCAACCATATGGGGAGCTTTAAACCAAGGATGACCCTTCATAGTTTTGGGGTTTTTTTTCATTTTTTTTATTTGAGACAGAGAGAAAGGGAGAAGGGGTGGGGGAAATGGAAAAAGGAAGAGAGAGAAGCATTAACTTGTTGTTCTACTTAGTTGTTCCACATATTTGTGTACTCATTGACTGTTTCTCTTACATGTCCTAACTGGCAGTTGAACCCACAACCTTAGTGTGGCTAGATGACTCTCTAACCACTGAGAAACCTGACCAGGGCTGTCACTTCATAGTCTAGAATTAGGGTAGGGAGGCTGAGCCTTTACATCTCCATGTCAAGGGGACATGACTTTGGGCAAGGTGGCTCTTCCCAGCTGAAGATAACTGATTTATAACTGGGAGCTGGACAGTGCTATTATACCCAGCAGCTGAAACAATATGCCTTTCCTTCCTGAAGGAGATTCTAGGTGGCACAACAATCACCTATGACTACTGTACTACATTTCTCTTCATATTTTTGTCAAAGCGACTTCTAAAATAAACACCATTCTGTAAGCCCTTAAAAACCATCCTTAATATCTCCATGAAAGAAATGATAAAATAAGCTGTTTGAAAAATAAAGCCACAGCCTAGAATTATAATATTGAAGGCACCAGTGACTATATCTATGGCCCAGCTGACACATTTATCAGATGGAGAAACTGAGGTCTCGAGCAGTAAAGGGTGGTGTACTGAGTCACAGGGCTGGTTAGTGCAGATGTAGGCCTTTATGCTCCACCATCCTATACCCTGTAATATCCTGCATATATCGTTTCCTTTTTTCTCTAAAATAAATCTATTTCCTAGAAATCCTAGATTAAAATGATCTATAAATTAAATGTTGCGGGGAAATAACAAGCATATATACAAAATCTATAAATGTTTGGAGGATAGAATGGCCATTTTTTTTCATGATCAAATCCTAACAAATTCCCAACCTTTCTAAGAATACTATAGTTATATCCACTCCTTCCTTCATCCTCCTCAGTAAAGAGAGACATGATGTTATTGGGAAATGGGAAATTACCTCTTTTGTTTGACCTGAGGTGTCAGAGTCAAGAAAATTGCTAGACCTATATTTTTAAGTCCTTGTACAGTGCCCCAGTCTCAGTAAATCCACTGGGTAGCTATGCTGGGACTCTATTTACTGGGATTGGTAGACATAGAAGAAAACAGTACAGTTGGTCACTCTTATTCCCTATGGATTGTAGTCTTCGATACATTTTACCCCAGGAGTTGTTTCCTGGTGTTGCATAACCTGGATTACCTGGGACGCCAAAGGATCTCTGCTAAAGCATCCTTATCCCAGCCTAAGCAGTAAATTTAGTTCTACAATACATCTGGCATCAGTCTCTGAAATCAAAAGCTCAGGAAAAGAAATGGAGGTGTGATAATTATGGCTAGTCTAACTTCCTTGCCAAAGAGAAACCAAAAAGTGAATACAATTGCAGATTCTCCTGAAAGTATGAAATGTGATCAGTAGTATATTCAGCAAATACTGGCTGCCGTAAGTTTTAGGGTGAACCAGAGGTGGAGGTGGATTGTTCATGAACTTGCATTCTTGCCACCTGGACCGAGTACCACCAGCCATATTGAACTTGCCAGCCCACATCTCCACTGCTGAATCAAGTAATGATGCACACTGACAACCAGAAGGTCAGCAACACTGCTGCCTCTGCTGCACACTGCAGTAGCCATATGCCTTTTCACCTACATGCATGCTGTCAGTGATGGTGATGTTGGGCCTGATGCGACCACCACAGATGACACTAGCCAAGGTATATCCAGGACCCATTCACACCGGAGGGCTTGACCTGTTGCAACATACAGAGCCATTGGAGGAAGTAAGTAAAGTGTGAGTCGCTAACTTCTGTTTTTCCCCCCTTACAAACATGAGTGCCATAGGTCTCTGGCAATGATTAGTTTTTTAAAAACTTTGCCATGCATATATTCTGAGTCATTTTGCCCAAGAAAATTTAAAGGTGGTGTGGAAAATGTGAGTTAAAGTGCTTCCCCAGTCAAAACTCATTTAGAAACAAGGCTCATGGTTAGTTCTAAGGCAGGAGTTAGCCAACCAAAATGGATAGGTCAATCAGATTTTTCAAACTGAATGATGAGCTAATTTTTATGCTGCCCTCCTAGGTCAAAGACTGATAGGTGAGATGCCCATGCTGTGTACTGAGGTTGACAGACTGCACACACAGAAATTATTTAAATTGTAGCTCCAAAAATTCAATCACTTCTACTAATTGAACTGCAAGGTATTCCTTGGCAGATGATAGTGTTACACGCACTCACCATAATTCAGTACATTTTATGAATTCTATTTCTATCTAGTTAGGTTTGTTTCTGGAGGTAAGAGAGAAGTTAAAGTCAAGTTCATCTTTATGACATTGCTTACCCCTAGAGACCCTTCCCACAAGCCAGAATCAAGTTGGCCCTAAACTCTTGAGTTTTATCACATCAATTCAGCAGGTATGGTGGCTAATTAATTTTTAGAATGAGGGTGAAAAAGGTGAGTCTCCAAACTGGTCCCTAATATTCCCCAGCCGTCTCACTGGCAGCTGTATTAGGAAAGATTTTAGTCAATTTCTATTCCTTCAAGTTCTTAAGTTCAACCTGTTTGATATAATTGAAGCATGATTTGAAGAAAACAAGCATTTTAATACTGACAATTTGATTCCCCAAAAGAAAGCCTCACATTCACTCTAAATTCTAACATTCCACCTCTAATTTGAGGCAGCCTGTTGCTGTGGAAATACAAACCAGAATATTAAAACCCTGACTTCTCTGCTACAGTGCTTCAGAAAATGTGCATATCTGATTCAGTTCTTCATAAGGTTAAAACATAAATATTAGGATACCTTTAGAATTGTAAAATAAGCACAAGCAAGATTCTATGTTCTAGATTTTATTTCCAGTTCTGCCTCCAAACCCTTGAGTGACCTGGGAAACTTGTTTTTCATCTATAAAACAGGGTAGTGAGATTTTATGATAACCAGGACTCCTGACCTCTAACACTCAACAATTCTACATTTATATCTACAAAGGTAACAATTATAAGATAAGATAAAGTCATACATCTTGCTGATACCAGCTTTTCCATTTATGTTCTTCTTTCTTACCTGGTTGCCACCAGCTAAGTGTAAGTCTTTATCATTTCTTATTTAAATTACTGTGTTGGGAAGATAAAATATATCATGCTCACTTTGTTAAAGATGGCGCTGCCCATGTGGAAACACGTCGCCCAGGTGATATTAATGTGTGTTGGGGGCCGGCTATGGGCAGGCAGGATCCTTGTATCCTGGGGCTTGGTTCTACGATTAAGCCTTTCCCACCCTTTTTGATGTGGGGTGGTACAATCCCATCATGCCTTAGATAAGTGAATTTGTATTAGAGACTTCCCTATTTTGTATATTGGATTAAAGGTTTTGATTTCTACACTATAAAATGGGGCAGAACGGGAGCTTGCTCTCTCTCAGTTCCTGAGATTAGCATTAGAGAGCAGAGCAGAGAAAGGCCACAGGGAGGAGGCCAGGAGAAGCAGCCAAGATAGTGGAGTGCTGAGGGAGAAGCCAGTTTGAGCAGAGTTTGTGCAGGGAGAAGGAAGGAGATGGGGAACAGAGGTAAATAAGTCTGGTGAGCTAGAAACCTTTGATTCTAGGAAACTCGGATAAGTCAGTAGCTTTGTGAGCACTGAATGTGAGTGGGTTTTGGAGCCCAGTGTGTGTTTTTACTTTCCTTTCAGGTACAAGCTAGGATTAAGATGATGGCCCACCAGTTCTTGTCTCCGTTGTTTCTTTACCGACTGTCCGAATCCAGTGAGAACCCGCATGGGCCAGGCGGCTGTGATAGTGGCCGTGGATACTGGCTTTACATTCTGCAAGAAATTTCTTACTGCTTTCAGAAGGTTTCTAATTCTAGCTATACCTTGCCTTCAAGTCCCAAATAGTCCTTTTATCTTCAGTGGACTTCCATTGCTGTTAGTTTTGAAATTCAAAAGCCTTCACATAACCTTAAAGACCCTATCAGAGATTTAAGTCTCATTTTCCCCCCATTCTTATCTGATCTTCATTCAAATACACTGGACATCTTTTCCACTTCAGAGCCTTCCCACACTCACCACCATACCTTCTTATTAATATGCTGACTCTAAATCCCAACTCTTCCTTGCTGTTGGCCTGACTTCCAGCTAGATCAGTTCTCACTGATAAACTGTTTCAGTATCTTATCTTTTGCTTTATAGCATTTATCCCAAAACTAATGGGATATAGTTGGTGGGATTATTTGTTATATATATGTCTTCCTCAAAGGTTGCTTGTTTTGAAAACTTCTCTGTACCCTGAGTCTGGAATAATATCTAGCACAAAGGAAGTGTTTGAAAACAGTTAAGGTTGTTAAAATGTCTAATACCCTGCTATAATCTAATTTTGTTTGCCTCTTTACTATCCCTTTTACTTTTCATATTGATACAGTGACCATAGATAAAAGAAAAATGAACATGTTGTTACCCATCATGTAATATTTAAATTGTTGACAGAGCTCTTTATATTTGAAAAATACCCTGTTCCAAATATTCTCAATATTCATGACTCAGCACATATGCAAGAACCATGTTTCGTGATGGATACACAATATAATTAATAGTTCAAATGCTATAGAAATTTTTATCTGAAACCCAAGTACTCTTATTGATTGGTGTCACCCTGTTAAATTTAATTTTCTTTTTTTTTTTTTGTATTTTTCCGAAGCTGGAAACAGGGAGAGACAGTCAGACAGACTCCCGCATGCGCCCGACTGGGATCCACCCTGCCATCCCACCAGGGGCAATGCTCTGCCCACCCGGGGCGATGCTCTGCCACCCCAGGGCATCGCTTGACCGCGACCAGAGCCACTCTACTCTAGCGCCTGGGGCAGAGGCCAAGGAGCCACCCCCAGCGCCCAGGCCATCCTTGCTCCAATGGAGCCTTGGCTGCATAAGGGGAAGAGAGAGACAGAGAGGAAGGTGAGGGGGAGGGGTGGAGAAGCAAATGGGTGCTTCTCCCATGTGCCCTGGCCGGGAATCGAACCCGGGTCCCCCACACGCCAGGCTGATGCTCTACCTCTGAGCCAACCGGCCAGGGCCAAATTTAATTTTCTAAATAAAAATTATTTTAAAGAGAGTCATGTTTGATACTGTAAAGCCAGTAGCCACGGCCACCATCACAGCCGCGTGGCCCATGCAGGTTTGCATTAGATTCGGACAGACGGTAATAAAACAATGGAGACCAGAACGATGGGCCATCATCTTTAATCCTACCTTGAGCCCAGCGGACAAGTAAAAACACACACTGGGCTCCAAAATCCACTCACATTCAGTGCTCACAAAGCTACTGACTTATCTGAGTTTCCTAGAATCAAAGCTTTCTAGCTCACCAGACTTATTCACCTCTGTTCCCCATCTCCTTCCTTATCCCTGCACAAACTCTGCTTAAACTGGCTTCTCCCTCAGCACTCCACCATCTTGGCCTCTTCTCCTGGACTCCTCCACGTGGCCTTTCTCTGCTCTCCTCTCTAATACTAATCTCAGAAACTAAGAGCAAGCAAGCTCCCGGTCTGCCCATTTATATTACAGAAATCAAAACCTTTAATCCAATATACAAACAAGAAAGTCTCTGATACAAAGTCACTTATCTGAGGCATAATATTTAGGTTTCCTCATGAGAGTGCACCACCCACATCAAAAAGGGTGGGAAAGGATTACTCTCAAAACTAAGCCTTAGGCTATAAGGATCATGTCTGCTTACAGCCTGTCCCCCCACATCCAATGAAAACTATAAGTGAACAAACATATACATCATATTCACAAAACCATTTGACCAATGTTATATCCAGGGAGTACTGATATGCTGGGGCTGCCAAGAGTGTAACTATTGAAGGAACAGGGAGTGCTAATAGGGCCCCTGTGAGGCTGAGAACAAAGAAGGTAGGAGACCCTTATCAGAAGTTTATATTTGAAATTCGCCACTAAGCTAAAACCGACCCTGTTGCTATGCCAGCCCCTGTTGCTATGTTGCGTGCGACCTCCCTAGCCAATAGCTAAACTGCCACATCTGCTTCTGTTTAATGCTTGCTCACTTAGGATATATAAGGACCTGGCTCTAAGCACCAGGCATGGCTTCCGTTTGCAGCTCCTTGTGAGCACGGTGTCTCCGGACATCTTGGTAGTTCACCCCTGTGCAGGTTAAACTGGCCAATAAAGTAACATTTAAACTCCTGAAAGTCTCCGACGTTTGTTCTCGTACCCGGTGGATGCAACAACCAACAGATATCCTTTGCAAACTATCTCTACTTAATTAGCATCTACACATGGTATGGTTTCAGGCAACTACTTAGAAAGCAGGAAGCTGAAAAACAATCTCTGCCAATCAAACTTATTCATATGGACCACAAATAATTAATCTTGAAAGAGTTCCCATGAACTAATGTCTCAATAAAAGAAAAGGCAAAATATGTTTTTGAAATAAACAAAAAATACAGAAATGAAGCAGCAATGAAGGTTTATCTAGAGACCTACAAAGGATGACTCCTAGATTTACAAAAATAATTTTTGTATGTATCAAATAATGCAAAAAATGTGGCTTTTCTGAATCTAAAATAAATGAATAACTGAAATATAGAAATATATTTCTTATTCAAATATATCGTAGGGTTCCTTATTCTGAAGTGCAGATGCTTACTCATACCAGGATTTTCTCCTTTGGAGGATCTGAAAGGATAATCCTAGTTTATCACTGTCATTTCAGGCTTTGAGGTAGAAGCAAAAAGAGGAAGTCAAAAAAATTCAATTCTTATTCTCCTCTTTCTCCAATTCCTATTTCTTCCTCCATTTCTTCTTCTTTACTTTACTCCAACAGGAAAAAGAAATAGGGTAAATTGGGTTGGGGAGATGAGCAATGGAAACAGAAAAAAGAGAGTGCAGAGTAGCTATAGAAGGTATTCAGAAACTATGCTCACCTTTTCACAAGAATGAAGTCAAACTCAATAAAAGCCAAAAACACTGGAACACTATTCTTCCTTGTTCCATGCTACCTAGATGTTTTCATATATGGAAAGTTAAAGCCAACAGAGTAAATACTGAAATAACGTCAAAGAGGACTTGACATAGTTTCTTGCAAGCACTTCTGTTGTTCTGTCTTCATGCTCTCTAATATGGTCCTTTATTCTACCTTGCTGCTATTGAAACAAAATGTTTATGAAAAATAAGTAAATAGGCATCTCCAAAACAAGACAAAGTGCAAAACTATCTGTAACATTAAACTGAATAAGAGGATAAATGAAGGAAGCATTGTGTGAGGGTCTATTCATGCACATTAAGTAAACAACAATTATGGTGAGTGGAGCTTTCTCAGGCACTCCCTGATACCATGCTTATTATCATAATTGAAGTGAAAGTCTATGTTTCTGTTTTTAAGTGGTATCTGATAATACACCTGCACTACAAGCTCCCCCAGTTTTTATTGGAAATTCATATATGCATACAATGACAACAATAATATCAATACAAACATACATGCACACACACACACACACCACTGTTAGGATTTTCATGCAATGTATCATAATACTAAAAGAATTTCTACTGACAACAAGGTAAATTTAAACTGACTGACATGTTCAAAGAGTAAATTATCCTTTATATGCTGCCAGAAACATAAATCACTATTCATGTAAAATGAAACACATACATCCCACATCTTTTATCCACTCAAAAACATGCTAATCAAAACACTGGTCAGCTATGCTACTACTATTAGTGCTGTTTTAGAGATTCCAGCTTCTTTGGATAGCCTCATCTGTATCTCCCATCAGTACTTCCCATCAGTCATAGCATTCAGATAATGAATTCTGGTATGAAGTCAAGTACTATAGGGAAAAGTAGAAGCAAGAAGGCAAGAGAGTTTCAGGTTAATTAAACTTTTTCATGTGCACCATAAATTCATCATGACAAAGAAGCAAATCATGACCATAAGAGAAGCTCTCCTGTAAGATATAACAGATATCCCCTGAGGTGAAAATCACACACACACACACACACACACACACACACACACACACACACACACAAACTGCTTTACAGTGGGAACTTTGGAACTGTGAACATCAGTTTATCTTAGGATTTAAAGTGACTGTCTTTTAAGTAAATGGAGAGTAGGGCCCAAAACAATCTATGGTTTCTGTCTACTGGCAATGCCAGTCTAAATGGAATTCTACTTATTTAAGTATACATAGAGAAAGAGAATAAAATGAAGCCTGTAAAAAATGTCTGGAGTAAAAGGAAAGAAAACCTGTCCTTTAGAATTACAATCAATTTAGGGGAAAAAAGCTTCCGATTAATAGCTCCATCACTTAGAAGAATAAAAGCTATAGAGTTTGAAATCTACATCAGAAAGGAAAACAGCATTATTTCAATGCAGTATGAATAGAAAGTTATATGTAAATAAGCTGAAATGCAAATATGGGATTTAAAAGGAGAAGGGTAGGATAAGGAAGAATCAAAAGGAAACTAATAATACAATATTAAATTTAAATTTGCAATGGCATCACAGAAAACTAAATACTAACATCAGAGGAACAACTTGAAAACCTATTACCAAAAGCAAATTAAAAGGACAGAGACAAAAGTTGAAAATTATCACACTTCTGAGAATTGGGAAGAATATCTGTTTTAATAGAACAGATATTAAAAATCATAGCCAAAGGAAAAATATCTAAGTTTGAAAAATTTAAGGAATCTAAAATAGGATCATAGTGTTCCAGGTGAAATAACTAAAAAGAGACAATACTTTAATAATATAAATATATTTATATATTTAAAAATCATACAAGCTTTAGGCAGGCAAACAGATTCTTAAAAAATCAAACCTCAGACTTCTCCATACCATAAAGATTGATTAGAAAATGAAGCAATCAACTTAATTAATGAAATATACTCTCAACAAGTCCCAAAGTGGATCTTCTTTAATCAAAAATATCCTTCTTATAACTATCCTTCACAATTAGAATATAAAAGGTGATGTCAATATATGTAGGAAAAAATAAATTTAGAAAACATATTCAAACTTTAAGAGGCTAGATCTTTTCATAAAGTTCTAAATTATTTCTCCTGCCTGTGTTTTTCAAATTTTATAGCTTTTCCTCTTAATTCCTGTACACTTATGCATGTAATATGTAGGCACAGCTATGTAAAAATAATACATAGAAATACTGAAAAGAAAGGTAACAATGTTTATTACTGCATGGTGAAACTATAGAAGTAATTTTTTTTAATATTTTTTCTGAATTTCCTTTTTTTATAATGGTTATTTAAAAGAAATAATTATAGCCTATCATCACAAAAATTTATGCATAGTAGGTCATTTATGCACAGTAGGTAGAAGAGACCTCACACAAGTCCACACTCAGAAACTGTTAAAGCTCTGCCCTCTGTCGTGGGCAGCTGTTGGGTTTGCTTTCACTTTTCTGTGCTTTACCCAGACTATAAACATTTCATAGTATCAAGCCTTCTATTACACTAAACTACACTAGGAAATTCTCAAGGGGTTTTAAACCTCAAATGTGCCATCTTTTAACTAAAGCCTATGTAAATAATCTTTCTCACACATAATCTTAAGATTTTTACAAAGAAAATAATTTATTAAAGCAGATAGTGAATATTATACATTTATTTTCATAATTACCATATGTTTAAATATTAAACTTTACTGGAGTAAAGCAGTTCATATAAAGTTTATATCATTTAGTCTGAGAAATTTACTCAATCCACAGTGACAAATAAATACAGCTTAATTTGAGGTTTTAAGATTAAAATAATTTAACAAATATTTTTATAGGAACACTTATTTGCCAGAATTCTATTAAGTGTACAAAAAGCCTCATTCTTCTTTAATATTTATGAATATGAATGAAGGAGTACACATAAATATTCTAAACAATTGTAGATGCTAAAAGGCTATTTATTGAGCCGTGGCCAGATGGCTCGGTTGGTTAAAACATCATACTGAAGCGCAGAGGTTGCCAGTTCAATCCCTGGTCAGGGCACATACAGGAGCAGACTGGTGTTCCTGTCTCTCTCTCTCACACACACATTCGCTCCCTTCTTCTCTAAAATTAGTAAAATAAACATGAAGAAAAAGAATATAAAAACAATAATAATAAAAGGTTATTTATGGAGAATATTCCAGAAAGAATATTTGAATATTTGTGTTAAGAAAATATTAGTTTCTCCTTCTTTACTGTATCTTACAATCATCACTTACTAACTAAGAAGTAATAGCTGAAAGGATAGTATTCTATAATCCAGTCATTAGTGAACATTTTGGGATTAAATAGAAATCTTGAGATGAAGAATCATCTAAATTTAGTTTCAAAGACAATGCAAATCCAAATATAATGATCATTAGTACTCAAGCACTTGTCATGAGATTGCCTTAGATATTGTGAACGGTCTCACACATTAAATAGAGTCTGTGGATAAGGAAATCTACATAATTTCATTCTAACATAAACCAAGATAAAAATTAACGCATTGAGATTTTAAGACTAGATTAGGCCTTGAATCTTAATGTTGAATTTGGACATTAGAAAAGAAAGGAAAGTTGAGGGAGAGTGAACAGGGTAAAAGAGGTAGTGGTCTGGTACCATGAATAAGATTTATTTGTTGTGACCATTTATTTGTCCATTTAAAATATTCTTGAAGAATCTAGTATGCCTTAGGGACTGAGGATGTAAAGATAAGTTAAGACAGCCAGGCTTCCAGTACTGATGCAATTCAAAATTTCTACCTAGCAGATATAAAGATTTAATTCCTGACCCTAATTCCTTTTACCCCAAACTAGAAATTAACAGTTAGAGGTAGGACAGGATAACAAGTTCTTCTGAGATGTACATAAAACCATGGTTCTTCAAAAGAATTATTGTAAGCAAATTAAGAAAAGTTTTACTTTAGTTACTAACTAGAATGCAGACCTTTTAAAAGAAAATTATTCCAAAAATTGACAGATGGTAGAAGGAAACTTTTGGAAGAGATGAGTAAATGTATGGCATTAATAGGGATAATGGTTTCATGGGTATATAATTTTCTCCAAATGCATCAGGTCATACGCATTAAACATTTACATTTTTTTTTGCATGTTGATCATACCCCAATAAAGTAGTTAAAAAATTAAATTATTCTGACACTCGTGCAATTCAAAGATTTTTAACTATGTTAAAATGTTTTGATTTTTATTCTCTGGAAGTAATGGTCTATTTCCTTGTTCCAAATTCTTCCTTTAGCTCATTCTCTCTGTTGTGAAAACCAGGCTTATCTGCTGAACTAGCATGCCTGATAATAATGTTACCTTTTAAGATCATTCAAAATCATGTACTACATTGAAAACCATTTGTTTTCTATTTACTTTTGAACTTGTGCATCCTAAACATTTCATGTGTGTGTGCTCCTTGCTCTTCCCAAGCCCTTCCTGCTCTTGTTTACCTGTGTTATCTTATTTATTATTCAGCAATAAAAAACTAATACAAGTCCTTACCCTTTTCTCTACTTTTCCTGACTCATTCTCCTTATATTTCTTTGAGCTGGACACAAGGGCCCTCTTCTGGTCCTCACTCCTGGGATTTAGCACAAATGTTATCTTCCTCTGATGTTATTTTTTTCGGTCTTTATCCATCAGTCTTCTTACACTAGAGCCACCTTCTTCATGAACTCTTCTCTGAGCCACTAAACAAAATTAATTCCTACTCATAATTTCCTTGAACATAATTTGTCCCTTCCTTCCTTCTTTCTTTTGTCCCTTCCCTAAAATTCCATTTCAGTTATAATAAATAACTGAATTTTTCCAAATTCTTTTCCACGACTTATATGATTGAACCCTATGGCAGAAACACACTAATGTGGTAGAAAGTGAGCCATGCACATACAATCATCTCCCTTTGAGTGAGAAGGAAACTATAACTTGCCTCTAGCTATGGAATCTGGTTAAAATAGCATGATAGTCACTCCATAATTACAATGTCTCAAAACTCAGTCATAGCAGTATGGAGTGAGAGATACTGTTGGTGGTCTTCAAGAAGTCAGATGCCATGTTATGTGTGAAGGCCATGTGGCAAGTACATTTTGGTGATATCTAGGAGCTGAGAGGGCCCCTGGCAACAAGAACATGGGGACCTCAGTCTTACAAGTACAAGAAACTTCTGAAATCTGCTAACAGCCCCATGAGCTGAGCTCCAGAAGAAATGCACTGGCCAACATCACAAGTGCTGCCTTGTAAAACTAAGACCCTAAGCTGAGGACGCAGTTAAGCCATGTCTAGACATCTGATCCACAGAAACTGTGAAGCAGATAATAAATGTTTGTTGTTTTATAAGTCACTGATTTATTATTCAGCAATAAAAAACTAATACAAGTCCTTACCCTTTTCTGTACTTTTCCTGACTCATTCTCCTTATATTTCTTTGAGTTGGACACAAGGGCCCTCTTCTGGTCCTCACTCCTAGGATTTAGCACAGACCTGTCTGCCGGGAACATTTTTCTCTGCTATCCCTGTAACAAGCTCTACCTCCATCTACTTCTTTTCATCTTAAGTGCCCCCTTAACAACTTGTGTGGCTACCCTGTCTCAAATGGATGCTTTCTTCTCACCTTATGGTTCAGAACTAAATTTGTTTCATTTATTTCAAATGTATAATTTTTAGTTATTTACTAATATGCTTATTTTTAGATCCTGCACTAGAATATAAGATTGTTGAAAGAAGCATATGTGTCATACACACTATAGTATATCCAGCATCTAGCCTGGTATACACTGGGTTCGCAATAAATATGTGCTAATTTGAAGAGTAACAGAAGAGGTACGATTATGCAGACTCTTACAGTAATGGCAATAAGTGCATTTAAGCTGAGATGAACTGTACTTTTTAAAATATCTACTCTGATGTTCTGAGAAGTTGAATTGCCATAATGGTGACACGTTTAAGATTTACTATATTGGAGATAGAATTAATGAGACATGATGATGGGTTACATATGGAGAATAAAGGAACAAAAAAATTATTTATGTATGACTGTAAGTTGATAGGTGCGTAGTGGTGGTTGATAGTAGGTAGGCACAAGATGTTAAAGAACAGCAGAGATGAATGGTAGAGAATAGAGTTCACTAAAATTGGTGGCTGTTTTTGAAGGAGAAAATGGGAGGAATTAGTAAAATGATCCTCCAGGCTGATTACTTGGGTCCCTAGATGGTTAAGGGTACCATTCACTAAAATTTAGAATTCAGAAAGGATGAGTCATTGTCTTTCTGACTGTACAAAGATATTCATGTATATATCCTTTCAAACATTATGTGGTTGTTAGTTGTAATTGTTAGCACCTAGAACAGTGCTTTGTAAACAATAAATATCAAATAAGTGCTCTTTAATTTGAAATGTTGAATTAACTTTAGGTCTGATTTACCTTTCAATGTTTTAATATACTGCATTATTAAAAATAAGTATTTTATTAGAATTAAGAACAATACTTGGCAGGAAAGAGAATTCTCAAAGAAAATAAGAATAGCAAGTTTTGTCTAGTGCCAGAATGTCTTTGATTGCAATATAATATTTCTATAATGTCTCTTGCATCCTACATTGCCTCATTTTTCAACTAGATCCCCTTCCTTGGTATTTATATCTCCACATTTTTCATCATTTTATTAAAATTACTGAAATATAAGCACTAGAGGTAAAACTAGGATTTATAAGGACCATGATAGATTGAGACTGAAAGTAAAATATTTCATAAATTACCTTGTGGATAGACATCTTCCAAAATTACAATTGAAACAGAGCCAAATGGATGTGCTACAATTTGATCTCTCACTCAGGGGCATGCTGATCTAACTAAAATGGACAGCAGTCAGCTTTACACTGCCCTCTGATAATTATCAGTTCACAGTCAATAAAACCAACTGCAATATGGTGATACCCTAAGATATATGTGTGTGTGTATATAAATATATACCCAAAATATACACCAAAAATGGAAATATATATGTGTGTCTATTTGATACATATCATATATATTTGTATCACTCACAGGGAATAGATGATGATAGATAAATAGATAGATAGATGTACTACAATATGCAAAGAATTGTGTTAGTGACATTTCTATGGATTATCAAGGAGTTTGGGTCTTATTTTAAAGTCAATGCAGAACTTGTAAAGTTTGCATTGTATAAAAATGACCGACATGATAAAAATTGTTATCAATAACTGGAAATAGGGTACAGAATATTTTACAGCACCTTATTTCTCAACTATTCTGCCAGAACAACACCAAGTGAAGTAAAATGATCAATTCTGAGATATAATTTTAGTAAACATTTCATTTTAATTAATTGCAGCAGTCAGTGTTGTTAACATACTAATGTGATCTTCCTACCCTTGTGTTATGATGTTCTTTCACTGAAGACAAATGAAGGTCCAGGCATTGCACATGAGACCTGCAAGTGAGGAAAGAATGGAGTTGAGCAATTTTGGAGAGATTGTATAGGTGGAATTGACAGAAATTGGTGAGAATAAAGTTTAAGGATGGAGGAGCTATCAAAGATGGTAACAGAGTTTCCAGGTTGGGAGACTGAGTAATGGTAATTAGTGAACTGATAAATTGAGATAGAGAGTAAATAATATTACATTTGGGGGGAGTGTGAAAAAATAAGTTCAATTTAAGTCATAATAAATTGCCAAGATTTTATTGCTAGGGTACCAACACTTCTCATTTGAAATGTTTTCACTGGTTGGCCCCTAAGAGTAGCAGTGCATAAAGGCTTTAATATATATACTTGTGTATTTGAGCAGAAAATCTTCTTGTAAAAAAAACAAAAAATGAGAGATAAGGAAAAAATTATACATATTTCAATCTACTCTACTACTACTTATTATGTAAATTTTCAAGGACCAAGAAACTACATTACTTAAACAATTTACAATGCACAGATCTTACACTCAATATACTAGACCCCCAGGGACATTTTACTTCAATAAAATCAGTGCAGTACAGACATTGTCTAATAATCCATAGCTACTATCAGACTGTGATTAGCCTCAGGCTGAACCCACAAATGCAAAATAATGACAAGAATTGTAAATGCAAAATATAAGTCTAAGGAAAACAAATCCCAAACATCTTGCCCCAATTATAAACTATTTCATACAAAAGTAGAGGTATAATAATATTCTTGACTGTCTCCCCCAGTCCATTGGCATATAGATGACACTCTTGAAATACCTACTGGATTTATTTATGAATCATCTAGATAACTATTCTCATAGTTATGTTGCCTGTGTGAGGTGTAGGTTATTAAAGTATTTTTGTGTGTATGTCTAAACTGTAGCACTTTTCACGTGTCCTCACCGCTGTCGTGCACACATCTGTGATTCTACAGCCACAAATGACAACTAAAGCTGGTACAGAAACCTTTCCTTTTCTTGGCCCAAAGGGAAAAATGATTCAGTGTAAAGGATCTAATATGTTGAAAGAAATATTTTTTAAAACTTGCTCAATATAATTTATTACTTTTGGTATAACTAAAAGTTATAGACTTGGTTAATCTAAATCAGTTTGCAAATTTCATCTTGTACATTAAAATGTGTCTAAAAATTTTAAATGGAATGGAATATTATTTTTAACTTTCTAGTTACTATTTCAATACAACAGGCAAGAAAATAGAAAAACGTGAAAATAGAAAAACCATGAAAATAGAAAAACAAGTAAGCAGAAATTAACACAGTTGATTTAATTCTTCTTATCTATTAAAATTAATGCTTTATTGTTTTCAAATGAACATTTTGCTCTGAAATGATACTCTGTGAATTTTGATATTTACTGTGAAGGGGTCTCCATTTTATAGCTTTCACTGTAAGAAGCCCATAATGTATGAAGCATTACAGATACAGTGAGGTTTACCTCAAGGTCACTTTCACGCAGATAGAGTGCTCATTGCTGATAGCAGATCAGTGACTCATAAAAGTGCTCTGCCGGTGTTCACTTGATAATCTAACAGTGATGCACCTACCTTGTTTTCATGTTCAGTAATGATACTAATACAGAGTGTGACAATCCTCTAACGAGACCTGAAGAAATGATTACCTTCCGTAATAATGTATGACCATGCCATTAATAATATATTGAAAGCTTTAATGGAGCCTTGGAATTCTGCCCTATAAATAGCCAGATTGCCACTCATTTACTGAAGGAAAGTGGATAAAAGGCAATCTTTGACAAGAATATACAAAATACAGCCTACTCCTTTCAGAAGTTAAATGTATTTGTCCTTGAACTCCAGCTAGTTCATAAATAGTGCCTTTGACAGATATTTTTTATTCTCACATATTTTTCTGTTTGTGGTTAATAGTGTAAAACTTTCACTTTTTAAATGTCAAATTATCATTCTTATTTATACTTTCTGACAATTGCTACTTTCTAAATATATTATTTAGAGTTATTTGCAGAGTGTTGCAAAACTGTATAGCCACTATTGTATTAAAACTTTTAAACAAAGATATATTTCCTTAAATCAATTTTTTTTCTCAGTATGAGATACTGTATTATAACATGCTGCTAGAAGATTATTATAAAATGTCAAAAATCTATAGGGTCTATATTGCTTTTCATAATAATACATATTTGTTAAACACCTACTGTGAGTACTGCAATGTATTGTATACTATAGCAATATATAAAGTGCAGAGAAAACAAGTTCCTAACCTTGAAGTGCCTATCACCAATCCTGGCTGGATAAAGGTATGTTTGTACTTAAAAAAAGATAAATATAATGTAAAGGAATATAAACAGCGGTTATTACATTGAAAAAAATATTATTACGATACTACATTCTATAATGCCTGAAGGTAAGAAAGGACTTTGTATCTTTACTTTTCTAAAATTAGTCAGGATGTAGTCTTTATTTTTCTAAATTAAAATAAATGTAGATCCATGTCCAATAATGTGTCTATTGGGAAATTGAAGCAAATCCCTATACAAATAATTTTAGTGGAAAATCCAGCTTACCAAAAGTAACCCTGGTAAGGCCGGGAAGATTTAAACAGATATATTTTTATAGAAGGAATAAAGTTGTAAGGGAACTGCTGCTAAAAAATAGTATCAGATACAAATGGTTTCACCAAATAATTCTATCATATATTTAAAACCATTTAGCATGTAAATTATTAAAAACACTCAAATTCATTTTATTAAGCAAGAATAATATTGGCATATAACCTGATCAAAATAGTGACCAAAAGGAGATGTTATATACTAATATTACTTATAAGCAATATCAAAATAAAATAGTAATCAGTAGATTCCAATACCACCAATAATATACCATGTCTGTTACGGACTGAATGCTGTGTCCCCCTCAATAACTCATATGTTGAAGTTCTAATTTCCAATGGAATGGTATTTGGGGATGGGGCTGTTATGGAAGTAATTAAGGTTAAATGAAGTCATAAAGGTGGGTTCCTGATCTAATAGGATTAGTGTTCTTACAAGAAGAGACATTAGAGAACTCCTTTGCTCTATGTCCAGATTTAGTAAACTTTCCACCACTTGGAAAGTTTTCTTTATTTATTTTTATAAGGGGCCACTTCAACAAATATACATGAAATAGTTGATATATGAATTAACACATGAAGAATGAGTACTGGACAAGACAAGCAGAGCTTTTCTGACAAGAGCATTGTTCTACCCCCAAAACGTATAGTAGAAGAACCACTAGCAAGAGGATGTTTGTATAGAGTCAAAAGCTAGATGAGTAGTGAAGGATACTTGGAGGACAGTTGGTAAACATTGCCAAAGAAGATACACTCATGTTTGTCAATAAAACTGCAGGTCACGCCTGACCTGTGGTGGCGCAGTGGGATAAAGCATCGACCTGGAACACTGAGGTTGCCGGTTCGAAACCTTGGGCTTGCCTGGTCAAGGCACATATGGGAGATGATGCTTCCTGCTCCTCCCCCTTCTCTCTCTCTCTCTCTCTCTCTCTCTCTCTATCTCTATCTCTCTCCCCTTTCTCTAAAACTCAATAAATTAAAAAAACAAACAAAGAAAAAAAACTGCAGGTCAGGGATCTCTGAAGTGTTCAGTAAAATTCCCTATAAAGAGAGCACAACCTATCTTTGAACTAGCTCAAATAAAAAAATATGAATTAGAGTAGAACCTATAAATACAGCTGATGCTTTTCTCTAGCAGAGTTTGTTAAATGTTTTGCATCACCAACAGCAACCACATCTTCTGAACCCATTACCATTGAATCTCGGAATCATTGTTTTTTCATTCTTTTTTTATTTTATAAATAAATTTTTATTAATGTTAATGGGGTGACATCAATAAATGAGGGTACATATATTCAAAGAAAACATGTCCAGGTTATCTTGTCATTCAATTATGATGCATACCCATCACCCAAAGTAAGATGGTCTAGTTTTCTTTGTGCCCCTTTCACTACCCCATCCCCTCTCCCTCCTTCTCTCCCGCACCCCCTAACTCCCCAACCCCCGGTAACCATCACACTCTTGTCCATGTCTCTTAGTCTCGTTTTTATGTCCCACCAATGTATGGAATCATGTAGTTCTTGGTTTTTTCTGATTTACTTATTTCACTCCATATAATGTTATCAAGATCCCACCATTTTGTTGTAAATGATCCGATGTCATCTTTTCTTATGTCTTAGCATTATTCCATAGTGTATATGTGCCACATCTTCTTTATCCTGTCTTCTATTGAAGGGCTTTTTGGTTGTTTCCATGTCTTGGACCCTGTGAACAATGCTGCAATGATCATGGGGCTACATGTGCCTTTACGTATCAATGTTTCTGAGTTTTGGGGGTATTTACCCAGTAGAGGGATTACTGGGTCATAAGGTGTTCTATTTTCAGTTTTTTGAGGAAACACCATACTTTCTTCCATAATGGTTGTACTACTTTACAGTCCCACCAACAGTGAATGAGGGTTCCTTTTTCTCCACAGCCTCTCCAACATTTGCTATTACCTGTCTTGTTGATAATAGCTAATCTAACAGGTGTGAGGTGGTATCTCATTGCAGTTTTGATTTGCATTTCTCTAATGACTAATGAAGATGAGCATCTTTTCATATATCTGTTGGCCATTTGTATTTCTTCCTGAGAGAAGTGTCTGTTCATGTCCTCTTCCCATTTTTTATTGGATTGTGTATTTGTTTGTTGTTGAGTTTTATGAGTTCTTTGTATATTTTGGATATTAGGCCCTTATCTGAGCTGTTGTTTGAAAATATCATTTCCCATTTAGTTGGCTGTCTGTTTCTTTTGTTGTCAGTTTCTCTTGCTGAGGGATTAGTGGGTCATAAGGTAGTTCTATTTTCAGTTTTTATGTTTAAGACACTCAACAAGTCTACGGCCATACCACCCTGAACGCGCACGATCTCGTCTGATCTCGGAAGCTAAGCAGGGTCAGGCCTGGTTAGTACTTGGATGAGAGACACTCAACAAAATGGGTATAGAAGGAAAATATCTCAACATGATAAAGGCCATATATGATAAACCATCAGCCAACATCATATTAAATGACATAAAACTGAGGACTTTCCCCCTTATATCAGGAACAAGACAGGGTTGTCCACTCTCTCCACTCTTATTTAATGTGGTGCTAGAAGTTCTGTCCAGAGCAATCAGACAAGAGAAAAAAATAAAAGGCACCCATATCAGAAAATAAGAAGTAAAGGTATCACTTTTTGCAGATGATATGATCCTATACATCGAAAACCCCAAAACTCCACAAAAAGATTACTAGAACAATAAACCAATACAGTAAGGTCGCAGGATACAAAATTAACATACAGAAGTCCATAGCCTTTCTCTATGCCAACAATAAAATATTAGAAAACAAACTCAAAAATATAATCCCCTTCATGATTGCAACAAAAAAATAAAATACCTAGGAATAAACATAACAAAGAATGTAAAGGACCTATATAACAAAAACTACAAAGCATTGTTAAGGGAAATCGAAAAAGATACAATGAGATGGAAAAATATTCCTTGTTCGTGGGTAGGAAGAATAAATATAATCAAAATGGCCATATTACCCAAAGCAATATATAAATTTAATGTGCTACTTCTCTATCTTTTGTATCCATGATATTTGATTTCCTTTTTCTTAATGGCATCTGAGAGTGGTCTTGTTGATAGCACTAATGGGAGTTAATAAAGAATAAAAGTACAAAAAATAGGTCCTGGCCGGTTGGCTCGGCGGTGGAGCGTCGGCCTGGCGTGCGGGGGACCCGGGTTCGATTCCCGGCCAGGGCACATAGGAGAAGCGCCCATTTGCTTCTCCACCCCCCTCCCTTCCTTCCTCTCTGTCTCTCTCTTCCCCTCCCGTAGCCAAGGCTCCATTGGAGCAAAGATGACCCAGGCGCTGGGGATGGCTCCTTGGCCTCTGCCCCGGGCGCTGGAGTGGCTCTGGTCGCAGCAGAGCAATGCCCCGGAGGGGCAGAGCATCGCCCCCTGGTGGGCAGAGCGTCGCCCCTGGTGGGCGTGCCGGGTGGATCCCGGTCGGGCGCATGTGGGAGTCTGTCTGACTGTCTCTCTTCTTTTCCAGCGTAAGAAAAAAAAAAAACAAAAAAACAAAACAAAACAAAACAAAAAGTACAAAAAATAAAGTAAAAATAATGTAAAAATTTGGAAAAAAACAATAATTTATTATTTCCCCCACATTTCCTTCTTTCTCTTCTTCTCTTCCCCTCCTTTCCCCTTCTCCTTAGGAAAATATTGTGATGAAATGAGAATTATATTATGCTAAATGGAACAAAAACTGCCTATAATGGAGGGCCTGAGTTGGGGGAAAGTGTTCAAGGGGCAAAAAAGGAAGTACGGACCCACAAAATGCAAAAAAGGAAAAAAATTTTGGTCAAGTATAAAGTGATTTGCTTTTTAAGTGATGGTTGACTAAGAGATATAATGAGAGAGATAAGAGGGAAACAGCAAAAAGGAAAAAAAATAACTATTGTATTAAGTGGAGCAAAAACTAAATAGCATGAAGGTCCTGGGTTGGGAGGAATGTTAATGAGTTAAAAAGCAAAGTAAAAAGCACCCAAAATGCCACAAAAAAAACCCCTTGAGTCCCAAATTAAATAATTTGTTCATGATTGAGGATTGAATGAGAGGAAAATTAAAAGCAGAAAAGAAGAAATTAATAGGGAGAAATAAGAAAAAGGAGAAAAGGAAAAAAAGAAAAAAACAAAGAGAGAAATAGAGAGAGTTAAGTGTTTTGGAGAGTAACCCTTATGGAGAGTAAAGAAGAAGAAAAGAAATAAAATGTAACACATATGGGTTGTGTAGTTCAAGAAGAGGAAAGAGTAAGATGGGCAGAGAATAAAAGGACCAAGGTGGAGGAAATAGAAATAATAATTATAAAGGCAAGAAGATGAAAGAAACAAAAAAAATAGTGGAACAAGTTATAAAGTCTGTGGATTTTTCTTGCTTTTGAGAGGTTAACTTCTTCCTTTTTCTTTCGTCTCCCTCTTCCTGGTCGGTGACTCTGTATCCCAGGCTCTGCCCCTGTGGCACGCTTAGGTAGAGATTTGCAGTTGATGAGACTCTAAGGCAATGTCATATATTAGGCTTCAGTCTCGTTGGTTAGTCAAGGCTTGTTAGCGTTTGCAGGCATTGACAATGAGAGAGTCCGTTTTCCCAGAGCCTCTCTCCTAGTCTCTCCTTCCTGAATTAGCAGCCTGATGATCCAGCTATGAGACTGCCGCTGCCTCTGCCTTCGCCTTCAGTGTGTGGAACTCCCGGACGCTCCAAGGATAGATTTTTCTGTCTCTGGTTGATGAACTTGTTGAAAATTTGGGGAGATTTGTCGGTCTTGCTCCTCATGGCACCATTTCTCTGACGTCACTCTGTTTTTTCATTCTTTACATACAATGCATTAAGTTTGAGAATGCCATCTTTCCACATTACTGTGATAGGTTCTAACTCCAACCTGCCTCGTTTCCACTGCACCTTGCTTGGCTGATCTTTGGGGCAAATGCAGAACTACATTCTTGGTAATTTAGATTCTAAAACTGCCAAATGAACTTCTAAGGACTATGTGTATTATCAAATACTTAAGCTTTTTCTGTTATAGTAAATAGTTTGACTATATGTGATAAATTGCACAACTTTACCTTTGTTTCATTAATTGACTTAATCTAGACTCTTATTCAGTAACTTGTCCTCATGAAGGTGTGGCTATTTTTTAAACTGATGATGTTGTAAATATTTGTGAGTCAGGAAAAAATGTCCTACATAAACTTCATTCATCCATCCATTTAGTCATTTAGTTATTCAACAAATATCTTCTTGAGCATCAGCCATGTGCCAGGCAGTGTGCTAGAAACACTGTGGTAGAAAAGTGAAGTCTTTGTCTTCATGTAACTTACATTCTTGTGAAGAAAGACAGGAAAGAAACAAATAATTAAACAAGGCAATAGTGACTCAGGATAAAAGCAGTGAAATAAATGACACAGGGTAATTCAATAGAGCAAGATTGAGTGAAAATGACTACTTTTAATTGGATGATCTAAAAAAGACCTCTCTGACAGAGCAGAGATGAGCTTAGATCTGATAATTAGGAATAAAACTTGTGACAGAGAATTGTAAATGCAAATGCCGAAAAGTAGGAGAAATTTGGGGTTAAGACAGAACAGAATGATGACATATGCATAAGCAAGATCAAAATATAATGTTCCTTTTGATTTTCTGTATCCTGGATTTTGATGGCCAGCAAGGTTGTGGTATGTATGTATGTTTGGTTCCTTTAATACTGGGTAGGACAAGTCTGAGAACTAAGAAGTCCTACAGAAGAATCATGAAAAATTTGCTTCGGGAGGATATATAAATATTGTGTAAGATGTAAAAATGTATTATAGAAATGAACAGACTCCCGGTTTTGCCCCAGTGAACACTCTTGTATCCAATTAAGCCACCTGGGTGTTTTTGTCACTATGTAATCAGTCAGCACACATTTGAAACAGTAGAAGTTCCCAAAGTACTACACACCTTCACTTGAAATTAGTGCTTATTTTAAACTGAAGCTCAGTGCTAGAAAAGGCTCACTTAATCTCTATCAGACAAAATTAAGGGAGACAGTGTTTAAAAAAGTAAAAGAAAGCAGGGAGCTTGTTTTATCCAGGGAATTCAGTTAACATAAAGATCTAATCTCAGTAATTTATATAGAAAGCCCAATTCCTTAAATTATATGTTTTATTGTCAAACTCTTCACTTGTCTTTGCAGATGCAATAAGCAATCTATAGTCATTTACACTGGAAATCTATAGATGTTTCTTCATAGTGTCAAATAGTTCATGGATCTTAGAAAGCTTGATAGGCCCTGGCCAAGTGACATAGTGGATAAAGCATTGATCCAGTGCATCAGAGGTCACAGTTGGACCCCTTGTCAGGGCACATAGGAGAAGCAGTCAATGAGCACACAACTAAATGGAACAACTAAGCAAAACAACAAGTTGATGCCTCTGTCTCTCTCCCACTCCTCTCAAATCAAAGGAAAAAAAATTTAAACTTTGAAAGAAATATAAATAGACTTATACATGTTTTGCCAAATAATAAAATGTTTAGAAATATATCAGTGACAAGCTGTAGTTTTAGATTTAATTTATACATCTGACAGTCTGTACTTATAATTTTAGTGCCTTAAAGAAATAAAATAATGGTAGAATGACTGAGAAGTTAGAATCAAACACAAACTGCTAGTTATCCCCATAGGAGCTGTTACTAGAACCACAAAATGACACTACAAGCTAAATGAGTACTGCATTTACATAATGTTTTGAAACTTTCTTAAAGAAAATACTTTTAAAACCTACTTGGATAAGATTTATTTCATATTAACAATTGGGTTTTCTTTTCTTCCATTGGATCTATAGAACATAAAGTTGTTTAATAACTTTTCTTTTTAATTTTCAAGCATAATGGAGTATATTAAGAATTTAAAAGTAGAAAGAATAGTAAAATGAAACTCTTTCCCAGTTTCCACAAAAAAACAACACCTGGCAAAATTTGTTCCATGTATATGGAACACAGACAGAACCCTCACACCCTTCACTGAGTTCCTTTGAAATGTATACCAGGAATTACATAATTGCATCTATAAATTTATCATTTTTCTTAAATTCCTGAAAGATACCACAGAGGGGGCCACTGCAACAAGTTGCAGAAATTTTTCCCCTGAGACCCTTTGAGCTTTGTTCCCTTAGTGAACAAGGCTGGATCAGACTTCAGTAAGACTCATTTGACTCACAAATCCATTTCCCTTTTTCTTAAATATTAGTCCAAAATTTCTCCCAGGTCATTCTTGTCCCTTAGATCTTTAGGAATAAAAATATTTTCCAAACCCTCGTGAGATAACTCAGTTGGTTAGAACATCATCCCAATATGCAAAGGTGGGTTTGATCTCTGGTCAGGGCACATACAGGAACAGATCCATGCTTCTGTTTCTTTCTCTTCAAAATCAATCAATCAATTTTAAAAACATTTAAAAAATATAAGTATTTTTCAATTATAAGACACAGGCAGCCCTAGTGCCCCAACAGGATGAGAGAAAAGAGAGAGAAATGTGACAACATTTCTCTTCCATATTTCAAAAAATTAAAAGGATTTGACCCCTTAGTATAGTTTAGCTTTATAATTTCTGTATATCCCCAATCAAAGCCCCACTATCCGACACTATAAATTTGGAACTATGAGAGGAGAATGGGGTGTGTTACCCTCTGCCAGTGGTTATAGATGATGAGAAAATTATTGTTTCTCTTCTTAATCTTTTCATTTCTCTGAGATCATTTTAAATTTGTCTCCACTATATTTTCTGATTCAGGTTAAGAGCATTCTCTCTGCAGAAATGTTAGTTGGCAATAGGGGAACTGGGAGGTGGGGGAGAGAAGAGAAAGGTGAGCAGCCAACATGAGCTTCCAAACCAATGATCACACTTGTGCACAATTGGATTTGTAACCACCACTGAAAATATAAATGAAGGGATTCATGTTGGGACATACAGAATGTACTTATCAGAGTCTTATTTATCATTAATAGGAAGCATTTAAGCCAGAAGCTGATTTACTGAAATAATTTTGTTTTTAGATTACCATGTGGTACAGGTACATTTATATAAAAATCAATTGTCCCCTTGGTAGTTACAAAATAGTCACAGGGATGTAAACTACAGCACAGGGATTATAGTCAATAATACGGTAATAACAATGTATAGTACCAGATGGATACTTGAAACATCCGGTGGATCACTTCATAAATCATATTACTGTATAACCACTGTGCTATAAACCCAAAACTAATGCACACTAATATTGAATGGCAACTGTAATTGAAAAATAAAATCAATTGTCCTTGTTTCAAATCTTGTATTCTCCAGGGCCTATAAAACATATTCACCCAAATGGGACATAATTCTCTCAATGTCATTTATATTGACCTTCAGTGCCCCTCTTAGCTACAACCCGTGTACCTTTTCTTTCTTTTTCTTTCTTTTATTCTAGATTAACTCTTTGACTTAAACCAAATCTACTGATATAATTTTACCACATAAATAACATATACGTATCTTTCCTGAATCTGTTATCTGCCATTATATAGTTTATAAACATTTATACAGAGCTAATCTCATTTAGCATCTCAGTGAGTCCAATCAGGAAGGCAGAGGAGTTAGTCTTTTCTGATAAATAATATGATATGTATTTTTATACAACAAAAGAAAAGTTATAGGAAGCATATTAGGAAAATGGAGAGGTATGCCCTCAAGAATTTGAAAACATAAGAAACAATGTCATTCTAAAATTTTAAAAAGTCAACATACGATGGATAAGAGGAGAGAAGTGCAGTCATTGAAGAGCCAGCTTGTGGTGAGTCACAGCACGTTGATCCCTGCCTGAAGGCGCCTACAGAAGAAATAAGAGCTGCTTCACTCAGAGGGCAGTTCACCACAAAGGCCAGCAAGGTAAGCATTGTCTAAGTCCACCCTTCACTGGCCAAGGAGACAGTGTTTTCTCAGGATGGTCTGGTTCACCTGGAGCAGAAATGACATTCCTAACCCTGAGGAGCAAACTGAGGTCATATGACCTACCTCAGACATACTGCTATATTACCAGAGCAGATCTGAATCCTTTCATCCCATGTCTCTATCTAAATAGTTGGCTCAACTTGTGGTGCCCAGATCTACAACCTCTGCATCTCCTGGGAACTGGTTAGAAAAGCAGAGTCTCTATCCCAGATCTACTCAATCAGACACTCAGCATGGGGGGCCAGCAATGAGTGTTCTAACAAGTCTTCCAGGTGATTCTGATGCACTTCAAATTTGAGAACCACTATTGTAGGACAGAGCACAAGGTCTGCACAAAGTAGATACCCAAGATGTAATGACTAAAACATTATCAGGGGATGCACTTTCTCTCACACTCTCCAGGATGGAGGTTGAGATAGGGATAAAGACAAAAATGTAGGGTGGGGCCAAAGTAGGTTTTCAATTGTGAGTATATAAAACAGTTCATTCTTGTATTATTATATATTTATTATAATATTATTTTCCATATGAATCCCCCCTTCTGAATTTGTTAAATATCCTTTTCTCAGTTTGGTGTAGTATAAAGAGAAAACCTAAAATGGGTTCACCTTGCAGATTACTCCAGCATTATAACTTGTATTTTAATAAAAATTCCACTGATAAGTAATCAAAGTATATTCTAGCACAATGCTTCTGTGGAGGAAATGAAGTTTCACTGTTGATAAATTGCTATGTAGGCAATCCATTGCTGATAATTAACATTAATTGTAGTTAAGGAAACAGTGATGAGAATTGTTAATACGCATCTATTAAGGTATTGCATTGGATTTAGATGTTGCTCTAAAAACTTTTTCTAATTAATTGATATGTGCTTAATAATTCTTGATGCTACTCTTTTAGAGTGCAATTACGCAATAATGTTACATCTATATAGATTTTTATTATTTCTCATTAATTTTCTCCCAAAAAGTTCAAAGCAACCTTATGAAGGAGCTCAAGGTGACAAAAGGACTTTCCAGAAGTCACATAGCTGGTAGGTGGAAGAGCTTGTGCAAACCAACATACACAGGCATAATTTAGAGGTCTCCTCCCAAATTCAATATCATACCGATGCTTTTTAAAAAAGGAACCCAACACTGATGTTTCACTGTTGCCCATGGATCTGAGTTTTCTGAGCTGGTTGCCATGATTGTGTGTGGTGCTGTCCTTGAGAGAAAAAATTCACAAAACCCACTGCTCCGAAAAAATACAGATTCATTTTCAAATTTCGCAGATTGGTTTTTATTATCACTTTCTTTTGTGGGACACCAAAGTCAGAGCTGCCTGTGTGGAAGCTAGTTTTTTATTTAGTTATTTGAACTAACAAATTCCATATTTTAAACATAGACTTAGTGAGAGTATGCAGAAACAATTATTAACTTTCTGTAACAACCTTGACTAGAAATGGCCACTGTAAAGTTACCTCTTAATCAAATTTCTGTTCCACATTGCAGACCAAAAATGTCTTCCTACGAAATGTTAATATTTTACTTTCACTGGTCTGTTCCCCTATCATCTTTAATTTTAGCAACATGAGTGTTTTGAAAAATCATTGCTGTGTTAGTCCTTAACTGTTTTAAAATGTTTTGAAAACCAATACTGTGAAATCCAGTTATGAGTTTGCAATTGAATGTTCTAGACCACTGCTTCAGAAGCCTGTAACTATTGCACAATCATTCTAAAATAACCTATAGTAACACATAAGCTCATGAGGTTTTCCTCTATTTTACTTTAGTTTCAATAATATTCCTCATTTTAATGAGCCTTTCTGCCACTGGAAGCCATTAAAAAATTGCATTCCAGTGCATGAGCATGCAAACACACATACATACATACATTTCAATGGCACCTGAAATAAATAACCAAAATAACTCAAAAGTTTATAAAAATACTAGTTGGGACTTGAATAAAAATAAGACATATTTTCTATTTCATATACTACAAAAGACCTGCAATGACATGGCCAGCCTACAACTCTAGATAAGCAAAAGATCACTATTCCTTGATTTTGATAAGTATGACATGAATTTTTTTTAAATGATAGCCTTCTTAGATTAATATTAGAATTAGTTGGCAGGTCCATTTCTAATTTTTAAAGACAACTCCATACTATTTTAATTTGCATTTCTCTGATGAGTAGTAACATTGAGCCTCTTTTTATATGTCTATTGCCATCTGCATGTCCCCTTTGGAGAAGTGTCTACTCAAGCTCTTGTCCATTGTTTAATTGGATTGTTTATTTTTTTGTATTGAGTTCTTTATGAATTTTCCATAGTAATCCCTTATCAGATGTATTTTTGTTTACAGCTATTTCTCACTTGACATATTATTCTTTTCTTGCCTGTCTTTCTTTAAAGTCATTTTTATGAGAATTGAAAATCCATCAGTATTATTCATTGCCATATCCCACCATTGAAACTGCATTTGAATCAAAATAGAAACCCAGTGTTTCAATTAAATAAGTTTATATATAATATAATATAAGCTATAGGTTCAGTGACTATTATAGAAGCACTAATTCATTTATTTAAACATAATCCCCCACACACACCAAGAATGATATACATGGATTGAACAAATATTATGTAAATGAATAACTGTTAATATTTTATTTCTGTGCATTCTAGTAATAATAAGAGTAACTACTGAATATTATTATCCAGGGTTTACACAGAGCTCTTCCCTGTACCAGCCAGTCCTCACTACTACACAGACAGGTATGATTACTATCCTTTTTTATAGATGAAGAAATGTTGCCATAGAGTTAATGTTTCTCGCCCTTGCTCAAACAGAAATTATGGGGCAAGAGAAGAGAAGGTGAGATATATTGTGCTTTCAAGATGTGCCTGGCTCTGGCCTGACCAGGTGGTGGCGCAGTGGATAGGGCGTCGAACTGGGATGCGGAAGGACCCAGGTTCGAGACCCCAAGGTCGCCAGCTTGAGCGCGGGCTCATCTGGCTTGAGCAATGAGCTCACCAGCTTAGACCCAAGGTCGCTGGCTCCAGCAGGGGGTTACTCAGTCTGCTGAAGGCCCGCAGTCAAGGCACATGTGAGAAAGCAATCAATGAACAACTAAGAAGTCGCAACGCACAACGAGAAACTGATGATTGATGCTTCTCATCTCTTTCCGTTCCTGTCTATCTGTCCCTGTCTATCTCTGCCTCTTAAAAAAAAAAAAAAAAAAAAGATGTGCCTGGCTCTGCATAAGTGCTTTTCAGGCATCAGGTCAATGAATCCCACAAGAACCCTCTGGGGAAAGTGCTTATCTGGTCTGTGAATGGAAACAAAACCTTAGGTGAAGTTTACAGAGTTAGCTAACTTGGGATTCAAAAGTGGAACGTCTGACCCTTGAGCATGTACTTGTCACCTGTCATTCCACTGCTTTCCACAGGCCCCAGGCATCTCTGCCCTGCTCTCTGGCACTTTCGCTAGCTAACCACAGAGGGTGTGGGTAGGCTAACCTGCATCTGTCACATACATTCAGAATGCACTCTTAGTTAAAGGAGTGACGTCACGGAAATGGCGCCGTGAGAAGCGCGTCCGACAGCTCTCCTCTAAATCACAACAAATTTATCAACTAGAAACAGAAAAATTTATCCTCGGAGCATTCCGAGTTCCACACAAACTGAAAGCAAAAGGACTGTTATCACTTGAATCTGAGAGACGAGGGTGTGGAGGAAGCTACCTCAGCGACGCTCATTCAAGCCGCGAGGGAGTGCGCCTGCGGTGAGTCAGCCCATATACTTGGGAACCGCGAGCCGCCGGGAGCGGCCAACGCGAGCCGCCACCGCGAGCCGCTGCAAGCCCCCGCGAGCCGCCGCCGCGAGCGGCCGCCGTGAACTGCCACCGCGAGCGGCCGCCACGAGCCACCACCGTGAGCAGCCGCGAGCAGCCGCGCGCGCCCGGTCCGGTTGAGCATCGCTGACGTTCCCAGAGGCCCGCACACTGTGAGTGGGGGTCGCCGGCCACTCGTGCCCGGAGCGCCCCATTCGCGCGCGTGCCTTGGGCATTCCACGCGCCCAGGGTGCCCTGCTGGCCCACACACCCAGGGGGCTCCATTATCCTGCGCCTGGTGCGGTCCAGCCGCCAGCGTCGGGGCGAGCGGGAGAGGCTTGGGAGATTCTCTCTGTGGGCGGGGCACCTCACCCAGCCATTCAACCTAACAATCAAGCGTTGGGGGAGGGGTGCACGCAGGTAGCCTAAAATACCTTCGGAAGCACAGCTGTGACCCAATCACTGAAATTAGCTTAACCCATAAAATCTGCGCACCCTCGGTTCTAATTGATAAGATCTCTCTCAGTTCAGCGATCCAAGACAAGAGGCGTGATATTTTTTAGTGCCTCTCGCTAAAGGGGCGGGGGCAACTTCTGATTGATAGAGCCTCCATATTCAGGGATAAACGCTAACAAGAAGGACTTGGCAGATAATAAGGTCTATACTACACTAGTCATAAGCAGAGACTAGTGCCTCTTCTTCCCTGCAAAAACAGGCTACAAAGTGTGGAAAGCCTGGGTTGAGAGGTCCAACTAAATGATAGGCGCTGAACAGTCACCTTGACAACAATTGACTCCCACCCCCGCCTGATTACACTGGAGGCCCTGACTCTCAGAGCCTTTCCCAAAGCCTTGCACTGAGTGGGGATAGAGTGGGGATTTCCCAGCTATTTGAGCCTCTTACTCCCCAGGCAGAAGCAGTTGCAGCCTTATAGCTGGATCACCAGGCTGCTAATTCAGAAAGGGGGGACTAGGAGAGAGAATCCAGGAAAGCAAACTCTCTCATCGTTGGACCCTGCAAACGCCAACAAGCCTTTACTTCCAGCAAGACTAAAGCCAATTATATGACATTGCCATAGAATCCCATCAACTGCAAATCCCTACCTAAGAGTGACACAGGGGCAGAGCCTGGGGTACAGAGTCACCGACTAGGAAGAGGGAGAGAAAAGAAAAAGGAAGAAGTTAACCTCTCAAAATCAAGAAAAACCCACAGACTTTACAACTTGATCCACTAATTTTTTGTTGTTGTTGTTGTTGTTTGTTTCTTCTATCTTTTTGCCTTTATTTCCTCCACCTCGGTCCTTCTATTCTCTGCCCATCTTATGCTTCCCCTTTCTTGAACTACACTACGCATGAGTGTTGCATTTTATTTTTCTTCTTCATCCTCACCCTCCTTTAAGGTTATACTCCAAAACACTTAACTCTCACTCTCTCCTCTTTTGTTTTTGTTTTTTGTTTTTTTTTTGTCTTGCTTTATTTTGTTTTTTTCTCCTATTTTATTTCTTCCTTCGTTTTTCTCTTTTTCTTATTTTTTCCTTTCTATTCGTTTTTTCTTTGCTCATTTTACTTTCCTCCCATATAATCCTCAATCACGAACAAATTAGTTAATTTGGGACTCAAGGCTTTTTTTTGGCTTTATTTCTCTTTTTTGCTTTTGTTTTTATTTTTTTTTCTCTTGTTTGTTTATTTTTGTGGCATTTTGGGTCCTCCCAACCCAAGGTCTCCATTGTATTTAGTCTTCGCTCCACTTAATACAACAGATTTTTACTTATTATTTTTATTTTTTCTTCTTTATTATTCTTTTTTGGTCCTTTTTTCTGATTCCCTCTTATCCCTCTCATTATATCTCTTAGTTGACCATCACTTACAAGCAAATCATCTTATGCTTGTCTAAGATTTTCTTCCTTTTTTTTTTTTTTTTTTTTGCATTTAGTAGGTCCCTACTCCCTTTTTTTTGCCCCTTGAACTCTTCACCCCAAATCAGGCCCTTTATTATAGGCACGATATTTCCCTGAGGAGGGGAGAGGAGGGAAAGAGAAGAGAAAAAAAAAGGGGGAAATAATAAATTATTACTGTTTTTTTTGTGGGGTGTTTTACCCTTTTTTTTTTCTTTTTACTCTTTATTAATTCTAATTAGTGCTATCAATAAGACCACCCTCAGATGCCGATAAGAAAGAGGAAATCGAATATTATGGATACAAAAGAAAGAGAGGTAACACAAATAGATGTGGAAAAATCTATGGAGAAAAGACTTAACATATTGGAAGCCTTGGAGCTAAATGACAGAGAATTTAAAATAGAAATCTTAAAAATACTCAGAGATATACAAGAAAACACAGAAAGGCAATATAGGGAGATCAGAAAACAACTCAATGAACACAAAGAATATATTACCAAGGAAATTGAAACTATAAAAACAAATCAAACAGAAATGAAAAACTCAATTCACGAGCTGAAAAACGAGGTAACAAGCTTAGCTAACAGAACAGCCCAGATTGAAGATAGGATTAGTGAAATAGAAGACAAACAACTTGAGGCACAACAGAGAGAAGAAGAAAGAGACTCAAAAATAATAAAAAATGAGAAAGCCCTACAGGAATTGTCTGACTCCATCAGAAAGAATAACATAAGAATAATAGGTATATCAGAGGGAGAAGAGAAAGAAAATGGAATGGAGAATATACTCAAACAAATAATAAACGAGAACTTCCCAAGCCTGTGGAAGGAACTAAAGCCTCAAATTCAAGAAGCAAACAGAACACCAAGTTTTCTTAACCCCAACAAACCCACTCCAAGGCACATCATAATAAAGATGACACAAACCAATGACAAAGAAAAAATTCTCAAGGCAGCCAGGGAAAAGAAGAGTACAACATATAAAGGAAGGCCTATTAGATTATCATCAGATTTCTCAGCAGAAACTCTACAAGCTAGAAGAGAGTGGACCCCAATATTTAAAGCCCTGAAAGAGAGGAACTTTCAGCCAAGAATACTATACCCATCAAAGCTATCCTTCAAGTATGAAGGAGATATAAAAACATTCACAAATACAGAAAAGATGAGAGAATTTATCAACAGAAAGCCCCCACTCCAGGAAATACTAAAGGGGGTTTTCCAACCAGATTCAAAGAACAAAAGAAAACAACACCACAAGTAACAGCTCCACCAAGAACACAATAAAACCAAACTTAAACTGTGACAACAAAGGAAAAAAAGGGGGGAGAGGATGGAGATTAACAGTAGCAAAGGATGATGAAGTGCAGAAATACTTATAAGATAGGGTACTACAATGAATATGGTAGGTACCCTTTTCATTACTTAATGGTAACCACCCTTAAAAAAACCACCACAAAAACACTTGACTTAAAAAAGGTAGCAACAGAGGAAAGAAGTATGGAACACAAACAAACAAAAACAAATGATAGAAAAACAAAAGAGAAGAATCAAACTAGATACAAAACTAACAGAAAGCAATTTATAAAATGGCAGTAGGGAACCCACAAGTGTCAATAATTACACTAAATGTAAATGGATTAAACTTACCAATAAAAAGACACAGAGTAGCAGAATGGATTAAAAAAGAAAATCCAACTATATGCTGCCTACAAGAAACACATCTAAGCAACAAGGATAAAAACAAATTCAAAGTGAAAGGCTGGAAAACAATACTCCAAGCAAACAACACCCAAAAAAAAGCAGGTGTAGCAATACTCATATCTAATAATGCTGACTACAAGACAGAAAAAGTACTCAGAGACAAAAATGGTCATTTCATAATGATTAAGGGGAAGTTGAATCAAGAAGACATAACAATCCTTAATATATATGCACCAAACCAAGGAGCACCAAAATATATAAGACAGCTACTTATTGACCTTAAAACAAAAACTAACAAAAATACAATCATACTTGGAGACCTCAATACACCGCTGACGGCTCTAGATCGGTCATCCAAACAGAGAATCAATAAAGATATAGTGGCCTTAAACGAAATACTAGAACACCTGGATATGATAGACATCTACAGGACACTTCATCCCAAAGCGACAGAGTATACATTTTTCTCTAGTGTACATGGAACATTCTCAAGAATTGACCATATGTTGGGCCACAAAGACAATATCAGCAAATTTAGAAAAATTGAAATTGTACCAAGCATATTTTCTGATCATAAAGCCTTGAAACTAGAATTCAACTGCAAAAAAGAGGGGGAAAACTCCAAAAAAATGTGGAAACTAAACAACATACTTCTAAAAAATGAATGGGTCAAAGAAGAAATAAGCGCAGAAATCAAAAGATATATACAGACAAATGAAAATGAAAATACGACATATCAGAATCTCTGGGATGCAGCAAAAGCAGTAATAAGAGGAAAGTTCATATCACTTCAGGCCTATATGAACAAACAAGAGAGAGCCGAAGTAAACCACTTAACTTCACACCTTAAGGAACTAGAAAAAGAAGAACAAAGACAACCCAAAACCAGCCGAAGAAAGGAGATAATAAAAATCAGAGCAGAAATAAATGAAATAGAGAACAGAAAAACTATAGAAAAAATCAATAAAACAAGGAGCTGGTTCTTTGAAAAGATCAACAAAATTGACAAACCCTTGGCAAGACTCACCAAGGAAAAAAGACACAGGACTCAAATAAATAAAATCCAAAATGAAAGAGGAGAGATCACCACAGACATCATAGAAATACAAAGAATTATTGTAGAATACTATGAAAAATTATATGCCACCAAATACAACAATCTAGAAGAAATGGATAAATTCCTAGAACAATACAACCTTCCTAGACTGAGTCATGAAGAAGCAGAAAGCCTAAACAGACCAATCAGCAGGGAGGAAATAGAAAAAACTATTAAAAATCTCCCCAAAAATAAAAGTCCAGGCCCAGACGGTTATACTAGTGAATTCTATCAAACATTCAAAGAAGACTTGGTTCCTATTCTACTCAAAGTCTTCCAAAAAATTGAAGAAGAAGCAATACTTCCAAACACATTTTATGAGGCCAACATAACCCTCATACCAAAACCTGGCAAGGATGGCACAAAGAAAGAAAACTACAGACCAATATCTCTAATGAATACAGATGCTAAAATACTAAACAAAATACTGGCAAACCGAATACAACAACATATTAAAAAAATAATACATCATGATCAAGTGGGATTCATCCCAGAATCTCAAGGATGGTTCAACATACGCAAAACGGATAACGTAATACACCATATCAACAAAACAAAGAACAAAAACCACATGATCTTATCTATAGATGCAGAAAAGGCTTTTGATAAAATACAACACAATTTTATGTTTAAGACTCTCAACAAAATGGGTATAGAAGGAAAATATCTCAACATGATAAAGGCCATATATGATAAACCATCAGCCAACATCCTATTAAACGGCATAAAACTGAGGACTTTCTACCTTAAATCAGGAACAAGACAGGGTTGTCCACTCTCTCCACTCTTATTCAACGTGGTGCTAGAAGTTCTGGCCAGAGCAATCAGACAAGACAAAGAAATAAAAGGCATCCATATCGGAAAAGAAGAAGTAAAGCTATCACTTTTTGCTGATGATATGATCCTATACATCGAAAACCCGAAGGACTCCACAAAAAGATTATTAGAAACAATAAACCAATACAGTAAGGTCGCAGGATACAAAATTAACATACAGAAGTCCATAGCCTTTCTATATGCCAACAATGAAATATTAGAAAACGAACTCAAAAAAATAATCCCCTTCACGATTGCAACAAAAAAAATAAAATACCTAGGAATAAACATAACAAAGAACGTAAAGGACCTATATAATGAAAATTACAAAGCATTGTTAAGGGAAATCGAAAAAGATACAATGAGATGGAAAAATATTCCTTGTTCTTGGATAGGAAGAATAAATATAATCAAAATGGCCATATTACCCAAAGCAATATACAAATTTAATGCAATTCCCATTAAAATCCCTATGAGATTTTTTAAAGAAATGGAACAAAAAATCATCAGATTTATATGGAACTATAAAAAACCCCGAATAGCCAAAACAATCCTAAGGAAAAAGAATGAAGCTGAGGGCATTACAATACCTGACTTTAAACTATATTATAGGGCCACGATAATCAAAACAGCATGGTATTGGCAGAAAAATAGACACTCAGACCAATGGAACAGAATAGAAAGCCCAGAAATAAAACCACATATATATGGTCAAATAATCTTTGATAAAGGGGCCAACAACACACAATGGAGAAAAGAAAGCCTCTTCATCAAATGGTATTGGGAAAACTGGAAAAGCCACATGCAAAAGAATGAAACTCGACTACAGCCTGTCCCCGTGTACTAAAATTAATTCAAAATGGATCAAAGACCTAAATATAAGACCTGAAACAATAAAGTACATAGAAGAAGACATAGGTACTAAAATCATGGACCTGGGTTTTAAAGAACATTTTATGAACTTGACTCCAATGGCAAGAGAAGTGAAGGCAAAGATAAATGAATGGGACTACATCAGAATTAAAAGTTTTTGCTCAGCAAGAGAAACTGATATCAAAATAAACAGACAGCCAACTATATGGGAACTGATATTTTCAAACGACAGCTCAGATAAGGGCCTAATATCCAAAATTTACAAAGAACTCATAAAACTCAACAACAAACAAACAAACAATCCAATAAAAAAATGGGAAGAGGACATGAACAGACACTTCTCCCAGGAAGAGATACAAATGGCCAACAGATATATGAAAAGATGCTCAGCTTCATTAGTTATTAGAGAAATGCAAATCAAAACTACAATGAGATACCACCTCACTCCTGTTAGATTAGCTATTATCAACAAGACGGGTAATAGCAAATGTTGGAGAGGCTGTGGAGAAAAAGGAACCCTCATTCACTGTTGGTGGGACTGTAAAGTAGTACAACCATTATGGAGGAAAGTATGGTGGTTCCTCAAAAAACTGCAAATAGAACTACCTTATGACCCAGCAATCCCTCTACTGGGTATATACCCCAAAACCTCAGAAACATTGATACGTGAAGACACATGTAGCCCCATGTTCATTGCAGCACTGTTCACAGTGGCCAAGACAT
Organism: Saccopteryx bilineata; assembly: GCF_036850765.1. Lineage (NCBI taxonomy): Eukaryota > Metazoa > Chordata > Mammalia > Chiroptera > Emballonuridae > Saccopteryx > Saccopteryx bilineata. Next base: position 55,063 of record NW_027095487.1, on the reverse strand, counting down.
GGAAACAACCAAAAAGCCCTTCAATAGAAGACTGGATAAAGAAGATGTGGCACATATACACTATGGAATACTACTCAGCCATAAGAAATGATGACATCAGATCATTTACAGCAAAATGGTGGGATCTTGATAACATTATAAGGAGTGAAATAAGTAAATCAGAAAAAAACAAGAACTACATGATTCCATACATTGGTGGAACATAAAAACGAGACTAAGAGACATGGACAAGAGTGTGGTGGTTACCAGGGGTTGGGGGAGGGAGGACATGTGAGGGAGGGAGGGAGAGAGTTAGGGGGAGAGGGAGGGGCACAGAGAACTAGATAGAGTGTGGCGGAGGACAATCTGACTTTTGGCGAGGGGTATGCAACATAATTTAATGACAAAATAACCTAGACATGTTTTTTTTGAATATATGTACCCTGATTTATTAATGTCATCCCATTACCATTAATAAAAATTTATTAAAAAAAAAGAAAGAAAATAGCATAGGGATAGTTCACAGAAAGTGATCGTTCAAAAGACATCCCCTGATGGATACTTGGGCTGCTTCCAAATTATGGCTATTGTAAATAACACTGCAATGATCATACGGGTGCATATATTCTTTTGAATTAGTGTTTTGGGTTCTTTGGATAAGTTCTCATAAGTGGAAACACTGGGTCATAAGGCAGTTACATTTTTTAATTTTTTGAGGAAAATCCAGACTCTTTCTCACAGTGGCTACATCCATCTTCTTTCCCATCAACAGTGCACAAGGGTTCCCTTTTCTCCACAAAGCAGAAGAGTGTTTCAAAAGCAGTTACTCTGGCTCTTGCTGAACGATGAATGGCTATACAGCACATCGAGAGAATGTATGACACATAGTAGCTTTTTAAAAGTGTG
>NW_027095487.1:52666-53680 GCF_036850765.1 Saccopteryx bilineata | reverse complement strand
TTCACCACTCTTATTCAACATAGTCCTGGAAGTCCTAGCCACAGCAATCAGAAAAGAAGAAGAAATAAAAGGCATTCAAGTTGGAAAAGAAGAAGTAAAGCTATCATTATTTGCAGATGATATGATATTGTATATAGAAAATTCTAAAGTCTCAGTCAAAAAACTACTGGACCTGATAAATGAATTCAGCAAGGTGGCAGTATATAAAATTAATACTCAGAAATCAGAGGCATTTTTATACACCAACAATGAACAATCAGAAAGAGAAATTGAGGAAACAATCCCCTTCACTATTGCAACCAAAAAAATAAAGTACCTAGGAGTACATTTAACCAAGGAGACTAAAGACTTGTACTCAGAAAATTATAAAATATTGATAAAAGAAATCAAGGAAGATACAAACAAGTGGAAGCATATACCATGCTCATGGTTAGGAAGAATAAACATCATTAAAATGTCTATGTTACCCAAAGTAATTTATAAATTCAATGCAATACCAATTAAAATACCAGTGACATACTTTAAAGATATAGATCACATATTCCAAAAATTTATATGGAACCAAAAGACAACACGAATAGCCTCAGCAATCTTAAAAAAGAAGAATAAAGGAGGAGGTATCACACTTCCTGATATCAAGCTATACTACAAGGCCATTGTACTCAAAACAGCCTGGTACTGGCATAAGAACAAGCACATGGATCAATGGAACAGAACAGAGAACCCAGAAATAAACCCACAGCTCTATGGACAACTGATATTTGACAAAGGAGGTAAGGAAATACAATGGTGTAAAGACAGCCTCTTCAACAAATGGTGTTGGGAAAATTGGACAGCAACCTGCAAAAAAATGAAACTAGACCACCATTCACAAAAAATAAATGCAAAATGAATAAAAGACTTAAATATAAGGCGTGAAACCATAAGCATCTTAGAAGAAAACATAGGTAGTAAGCTCTACTACATCTCTCGGAGCAATATATTGCTGATTTATCTCCATGGGGAAGTGAAATA